>NC_056745.1:834169983-834337483 GCF_019279795.1 Protopterus annectens | reverse complement strand
GTTAATACTTCATTTTATCGTGTTGCAATAAATATGGATATTGCTGAACCAATTCATATGTGGGTAAATAATTTACTGCTGTTGCCTTTGTTTAAGCTTCATTAATTTTGTATCCCAAAAAGATTTAAAACAGTCTCAAAATGTTCCATAACACTGTAATGTCTCTTTCTGGTTTTGTCAGGTATAAAATAATAGCTGCAAATAGAGCCAGCTTTTCTTGACTACCATTCCAATTATATCCTTGATTTTTAGTCCCTTTTTTTCCAGTCATTCTGAATATAATGCACATAAATGGAAAAGTGGACTGGTTCCTGTGCTCAAGCAGGAATTATCAGAGAGAGATCCCACCCCCTTTAATTGTCTCCTCCGACCCTCATTATGTCCTCTTATCAACCTTATAATTTTTTCAGGAAATGCAAATACTTTCACTGCCTTGCTCATAAAGTCCCAGCTTACTCAAATGCTTTCTCTGCATCAAGACCCACCAGCAGTGGTATTTTCTTACATTCTGCTTCCCTCTGAATCATCAGTGTTCTGTTAATATTGTCAGATGTCTGCCCCCCTCCACAAAACCACATTCGTCCATATCTATCAATTTTGGTATTTGTTTTGCCATTCTTTTAGCTATTATAGACATGAACACTTTAGAATCATGGTTTAGTATTTAAATGGGCCTGTATGAACCTGGATCTGATCAGTCTTTACCCTCTTTAGATTGTACAGCTGCCACTGCTTTCTTCCAGGATGTTGGTACTTCTCTTAAAATACTGTTAAACAAAACCTTCCAGATCTTTATCAATTTTGTTTCCTCCTAGCTTCCAAACTTCCACAGGGATACCATCTATTCCTGGAGACTTTCATGTAGATTGGTTATATGTCACAATTTTTATGTCATATCCTAACAGTCAGTAATTGAGCCTCATCTTACCTCTAACCTTGGCTTATTTAAATGTTCCATAAACATTTCCATCTGTAGCTTTTCTTGATTTCCATATGTCTGTGCTTTATACAGACTTTCATAGGATTCCCTAAGTATTTCTAATACCTCTAAAGGATCTCATGCTACCTTCCTTGTTATAGGCTTCCTAAGCTTGGCAACAGCCCTTTCTACTTTCTGTTGCCTGAATCATTGTACTAAAAGTTATTGTACTGAAGTGTTATCAAAAAACCATTGCTTAACAGCAGTCTTTCTAAACTTGTGTATATTATTATCAGGGTAATCCCTTGGCATTCTGTAGTTGATCATCCTCTTGTTCTGTGAGATTCCCTCTATTCTGCAATACTTTAAAATTTGTCAGTCCCTCTAAATAATTCTTACTTCTTAACCATAGCGCCCTTTCTTTTATTTCAATCCTATTTTTAAACTCCACCTTAATTTTGTCCCATTCTCTAGCTGTATTTTCAGAAGTTATTTCTATCCTCTCAAATAGCTCCTGAATAATTTCCACTACCCATTCCTTAAATTCTTCTTTTCAACAGATAGGTGAGAAACCTCCAGTCTCTCATTTTTATTTCATTACCCTGTGATTATATTGTAGTTATTATTGGAGCATGATCTGAAGTAGCTATTGGGTGCATATCAGGGCCTGCAACTAAGTGCACAGGTTCCTGTGAAATGCAAGTTGTCTTGCCTAGCCCAGATTTTATATCTTGGGGGATAATATGTAAATTCATTCCAAACTCCTGTTACTGAATTCAGAGCTTCCATGGCAAATGTTTTCATAAATTTCTTCAGAAATCTACCCTCCTTTGTTATATACTTTCCCTTTTGGGCCCCCTAGACACATCTACACTGCTGCAAATCAAATTCCAGTCCCCACCTATAAGTAATATTCCTTGCTAAAGACTGACAATTTCTGCCAGAATTGTTTTAAACTCCATTATAGCAGTTTTGGGAATACTATAAGTACATGCCATTGTAATCCTCCTCACTTGCCAGTAGCCCCTTAGCAAAACAAATTTGCAATTATTATCTTTGTAATACTCTTCTGTCACTATTGGAGCTCATCTTGCAATTAATATAAGTACTGCTCTTTTCCTTAGTCCCAGATTTTCCGCTGATTAACCATCCTGAAAACCATTCTTTATCAAATTCACATGTTCAGTTCTTTCCAAGTATGTCTCCTGTAACTTAGTTATTTGCACTATTTTTTTAATATAGTGCACTTTTCTTTCTTTTTGGTGTTTATCTGTGAGACCATTGGCATTTAAAGACATTATAGAAATCCTCATTGTATTAAAAAGTTATTATTCCCACCATTTATGTATAGCAACTTTTTTGTTAAATGTATAGTTCCAGCGTTTGTGTTGCATGCGTACACTGTTTGGCAGATTGAACTTTTATATAGTTTTTCTTGTCACATCCATTTGACCCTATGTCACATCTTACAAAACTTTTTGTTTTATTGAAAGCCCTCAAAAAAATGCCCCCCAAAAAATGATTGATTTAATAGTATCACACAAAACTATGTATATCCTCAAATATTGAAGTTTTACCCTCCTAATAGGAACAAATGTCCCAAACTGTCAGCCACACTTACACACTTGAGTTAACCTAAAAGAAAGGCTATCCATGCTAAGACGCATGGTGCAGCCTGTGCTTCTACCAAGTGCTTAACTAGTTTTGTCTTATCGTTGTAGCTCTCCCAGCTGGCAAAACCCTTGAATGCTTTCAGAGAACATGATCTCCTAGCCAGTTTCTCTTTTCTGTTTTTCCCCAGCCAATCTCTGTCCACCAGACTAACCAATTTCTCTTTATCAGATTGACTCCATGAAAACATGAGAACCAGACAGACAATTTTTCATTATCAGATTGTTTCCATGGAGACATGAGGGCCTGATACAGAATTGCTGCTAAGCATACACTCACTTGCTAAAAAAAAAGCCTCATAATATTCAATATTCTTTTTCATTGACTTGCTTTCTCTGTAAACGTGTTACTAAATCAGTGTAAGGTCCTTAATCCAGTCATACCTCCATGCAAGAATGAGAAAAAGACACATTCATTTTTCTTTAGTCAAGGCTTTTTTTTTTTTTTTTTTTTTTTTTACATTGCAGTGCCTATAGTTCTTAAAACTGAACAAGAAGAAAGAGAGAATGGAGAAAGGATGGGGAAAAAAGAAAAGCAGCAACTATTTAAAGTCCCTTTTACACTTAAAAATAACTAGAAAACCTTATTTTATAGCATGCAAGGAAAACCATACACCACAAAAATAGTGCCATTAAGAAAAAATATAGATTTTCGTCACTCACAGTTAACTTTCTCCCCTTTTTTCCCCTCCCCAAAGTGTTTTTCCAAATATTAATGACATGAAGTAGGACATATATTTGAGTCCCCCACAAGCCCAACAAATTCTGAGAGAGTCCAATATTTACAGATTTTCTTGTTTTGTCATAGTTCACAAATATAATTAGTGCATTGTAATCCCACATTAAGTTCCTGACTTTATTACTATTCATATCCATCTCCCAAATCCTGTCTCTGCTTCATTTCGAACGTACTCTTGATTCTTATAGTCAGCTCTTGTGCTCCCGTCTTTCTCTCCAACAATATCTATTGAAACAGTGGAAAAGGTTTCACAGGTGCAGTCTGTCTGTGGTCTTTATTATCAGAAGAACAAGCAGCACTGAATCTTCTTTTCACAGCTCACTTTTTATTGGACAAACTTTTGTATTTCCTCCTTCGCATGTATTTCATCAAAAATTTATTTTGTCCTTCCAGGAAAAAATACCTTGAAGACAGTTGGGTACAGTAGTTTGAATCTCACAAATCCATCTCGACATTCCCTGAATAGTGGAATGAATTTACTCCTCTACTGCCTGGTGTACAATGAGTAATCTTTCTTCACAAACACTCTGCTGTCTCCCACTTTTAGTATCTTGTCCTCCTGCCACAGTTTTGTCAGAATCAACTAGTTCTGCTGGTAGGATTGCATCTTTAGGTTCATAGGGGTTTACTAGGCTAATGACCACTTGGACCTTATTAAGCCTAGCCATGCATCCCCAATCTCTGACAAGTCCTGATACCCTTGATAAGTGTAAGCAGGGGTTTGGGAGATGAAACATTTACAGGTTACTTATGTCCATTAGAGACATAGCTGCCAAACTATGGATGAATTTCCTGTTCTCCATCCGATTGTCCAAGTTGCACTTGAATTGGGTTAAGAAGGAACTCTGCTTCACGTGGATGGGGAGCCTATTCCATAGACACTGTAGTCTCTGGGATACATACCTGTCTCTCCAGCAGGTCCTGTTTATATCACAGGCAAGGTTCAAGTCTTTAGAACAGGTAATTCTGGTGCTGTTTGTGGATATACGGGAGGTCCCTCAGAGCGGGGTCTGTCAATGCCCTATATGCCAGGCATAGATCTCCAGGAAACAGAATACAGGGATAGGGCCTTAAGGGGGGTCTTCAGAGGACATTTTACTTGTGCTCTGTATTCTTTTAGTGAGGAACCTCTGTGGACGTTCCAGTTGGATATGCCTGGTTAGGTACTTACCATAGGCGGCATTGTACTCGATGGGTCTAATGAATACTAAATACAGTGGAACAATGACTTCCTTGGATTTAGATGCCATACCTTTGTGTACAAGTTGCGCAACGTAGAATGATTTCCTCACTACTGTAGACACGTGATGGTCAAAGGCTAGATTACTATCCATGTGCATCTCTAAATTCCTGACTACTGGGTCAGCTCTAAGGGGTGTGTTGTCAGTATAGTTAACAGGGGTGGATGACTTTCCAAAGCATACTATTATACATTTCTTGGCATTTAGTTGTAGTCCATGGCTCTGACATCAGTTGTTTGTCTGTGTCATCCCCTCCTGGAGAACATTTGTGTCAGTGTGGAATTCATTGACAGCTCCTAATTTGCAATCATCTGCAAATTTAGTCAGCCAGAGACCACTGACATTGGCCTTGACTTCAGAGAAATGCCGCAGTCCAAGGACTGATCCCTGAGGGACTTCAGTTGTGACTGGCGTCTTTGTAGAGGTGGATTCCCCAATTCTAACTTCCTGGGTCCTGCCTCTGAGCCAGTTGGCTATCCACCTGGTGACATACGAGTTTGTACCTAACCTTTTGAGTTTGTCAACAATGCCAGAGTGGGGTATTGTGTCATATGTCTTGGCCAGGTCAAGGTAGGCAGTGTGAACCATTTTTCACTCATCCATTGCTTTGATTAGTTTTTCAAAGAAGTCCACCAGGTTGAGCAGGCATGATGTGCCCTTGACAAAACCAAACTGGGTTGGGTCTAGCTCCAAAGTTTTCAGAGGAGTCTCTGCCTCCTGGAGCCTCTGCACTGGACAGCTTGGTTCTGGCTTCCACCTCGTTTAGATTGCCTTCAGGGCAGAGAGAACAGATGGGCCAGAAGCCTGGCTTCTTAGCTCCATTGTCTTCCTTCTTTCTGGAGCATTCTGCCTTTGAGGTAGTGAAGTGTGTTCTGTACTCCAGTAGGCCAGACGGATCCTACCCCCTACCCCCCCCTTCGATCTTCCCTCTGAATCCCAGATGCCTCTGAGCCTTGAGCCGCATCATTCTACACCACAGGGACAGCCAGCTGAAAGTCTCCAGGCCAAATAGCAGGGGTTTACAGTCTTTTTCAGTACTTCACCGGAGCATCCCACCAAAGAAGTCTTTAGGAAGAGGAAGTGCAAGAGTAGGCACTCAGTCTCCCTTCAGGAGTCATTCACTGAGAATGCTGATTTCAATGAAGGAGGAGGGTCCCCAAGATCAGCAGCTGAAGATGTCTCATTCAGAGACATTCTTGAGATCCTTAAGCAAAGAGTTGGTTGGTCCTCCGGTAACTCTTCCCCATAAAAATTAGTATTCCTAGGAGCCTTTGGAGCTTGCCCGTTTAGCTCCTGGGTTACTCCGCCCGCCAATAACCTCATTGACTTGATCTCTAGGCTGGAGTGGAAGGAGCCTGACTCAGTTGAGCTAATCCCCAAAATGACCAGGTTGGATTCTGTCTCCACGTGCAGCTTAAGGAATTCTGGGGCAAGACAGTGCCTGTAGATGCTATGGTCATGACAGCAGCCACAAAGAAGGAACTTTGAAGAGCTTATCTTGCATGCAGGTGCCTCAAGGGCCGGTGGCTTTGGCATTCCCATTAGGAGGCGTGCCTGAATGCACTTGTGTGATTTTTGTGGAGCCCTTGAAGTCATTGTTAGTAAATGCACAGCAGATCGTTGTTTGGCCCTAAAGTTAAAGACACACTTTCTAAGTGTGAAGAAGTTGGAAAGAACCTCTCTGCAGTGGGCATAGATTTTTCGACTCCCTGAAGATCCTTTTCTAGGAAGCAATGAGGAGGTCGAAAAATGTGGTTCAAGAAGTCCCAAGGATCTTTCCAAGATCCACATGGAGATAGTTCACCAAGGGCAGAGGGAGGAACTCAAATGGATGACGACGCCCATGCGGCAAATGAGGCCTGCAGAACCAGGGGTCCAGAGATTCCTTTTCCGATAGACACTACCAGCGGTCCTGAAAGGAGGCCCAGTTGTCCACCTCTGGAGGCAGTCAGGGGGGTCATTTATCCATGCACCACAGAGCGTGACTTGATATAACAAGAGATGCATGGGTGCAGAGGATTATTTCCAGAGGTTGTATAATTCCCTGTTCTCTACCTCCTCCACCTGTATACAAAATTCCAGATGTGCCACCAAGTCAAAGGAAAGAAGCAGCACTAGAAATAAAAAAGCTGCTAGAAAAGTCATCCAAGAGGTCTCACCAGACCAGGTAGAATCCAGGACTTACTTAAAATTATTTTGAATGCCAAAGAAAACAGGGGGCTGGAGACCAATTTTGGATCTCATCGATTTGAAAAAGCAGATATCCTTCATTTCTCATGTTGCAATATTCCAAACCCTTGGGTTATCCTCTGCTAGCTACCAGAACGCCTGGCCAGTATACAAAAGGTTATAGTCGCTGCTACCTACATGGGACATCTGACATTGGCCAAGGTAGCGTGGGCCGTAAAAGTGACATCTGCACATACTTTTCCTCAGAACTTCTCTGCCGCCAGTCTAACGTCAGCTCATCCTGCCGCCCCTGCCATTGGATCTTTGAATTATAAGATAAGTACCCCATTAGGGTTTTTTCTCTGTTTCTCTTGAGTTACTGCATGCCTGTTTAGGTTCATGTCATCCACGAAAAGAAAGTGCAGGTGTGGATGTCAGATTCCCCCATAAGGACACCCATGAGCTCTGCCTTTTCTGCTTAGGGCCTAAACACGACCATCAAACTTGCACGATCTGTCAGGCCTTCATACCTAAGCACTCCATAATTGTCTGCATGCTCTTAATATTTACCTAGAAAAACAGTGTTTTAAACGCTTGGTGCTAGCGATGGCAGGGCCATCCAGTCAGACTGAAGAGTCACCTAATAAGAAGGCCAAAGTTTGCAGGCCTGAACCTGCTGCTGCACCTCCTCCAGCCGACGTCCCTTCTGTGGCCGATGTTCGCCTGGAGGAATGTTTGGAATCTGCTGAAGTAGGTGTAGTGGGTACCATTCAGGAGGCCGCAAAACCTAGGACGGAAAGCACGTCCCTGGAGATCTTACAGACGTCAGCCAATGATGATGAGGGGGGGAACCTAGGCTCATTAGGGCCATCCAGACAGGCTGTTCCACTGCTTCCAAGCAAACAGAAACTAGGCCTGCCTTAGCCCTTACACCCTCTAATCTTTTGCTCCTTTTTCAGGGAAGGGCTTAAACATGCTTCCCCTCCTGCAGAAAGCCAACCAGACTGGCAGGCCTTTTCCCAGAGACTTTTTAAGGCTTTTATGGCCTGATATGCTTGCTTCTTCACCGGCTCCCCCACCTCTGCTTAATCCCAGGCCTCAGGTTGATGATGCTCTCCAACCTAAAGCTGAGGATTCCTCAGACTCCTGGGAGGTTTCTCTTTCCTATGTATCCTAGATGCCCTTCCCTCTTTCTCATGGGTATACTTCCCCAGAGGAGGACTGTGCTGAGAGAGACTCCCCAGGAGAGGACCTCACATTTGGTGAGACCATCTTAAAAATTAGATAATATTTTAAGTGAGATTCCTCTGAAATGTCAGAGGTCCAAAAAAGGTACTACAAGCTCTTGCAGATGGACGCTCCTGCTCCTGCCATTCCTGCAGTTTTACTAGCTTTCATGGATGCTTTCATTGCAGCCTCTGTGAATCCAGATTCCCAACCACCTGTCCCTCGAAGGCCTGACAAATTCTATAAAGTCCCCGAAGGGGCTAAATTCCTGATTAAATGCCCTGCTGCAGACCCTGTCACTGTCTCAGTCTCTGCAGATAAACCATCCAGACTGCTTCCCTCCACCTCTGTCCTTCCCACAGACAAGGACAGTAAGACAATGGTGCGCATTGGCAAAAAGTTTACACTTTGTGCTACCTTAACCTTTAGGGCAGTAAATTACCAGACGCATATGTTTAAATATGCCCTGGCCTTTTTGGCTCGGGTCACTAAGCTTTTGGCAGTCCTCCCTGGCTCACTTGCCAAGACTAAAATATCTAGCCTCATCTCATTGTCTTCTCAAGTCACAAGACATTCGATTAGATGAAGCTATGATGCTGTAGAAGCCACTGCCAGATCTGCAGCCTCTGCCTCAGTCTATAGAAGATACTCATGGTTAAGACTACAGCCCTTACCTGATTATATTAGAACCAAACTCCTGGACACTCCCCTGGATAACTCTGCCCTTTTTGGGGCTAAAGTGGCTGAGCTGTTCAAGACCCTTCAACAAAATGGGAAGGAACTCCAGGACCTCAAACACTTGTTAGTCTCCCCTGTCCCCAAATTTCATAGGAACTACCTCACCAAAACCCAGTTAATTAGAAAACACTCTTTTCCAACCCCCCATTATAGGAGCAGAAAGAGCACCAGGAAGCAGCAGACCCTTTCCAAGCCTGCTCAGACTTCTGCCTAGAAACCTCAGTTTCAAGACGGGGCAGGTAGTTTGTGACTACCTGCCTTTGCTGTATACACCCCTCAAACTCCATTCCCCTGTCCCCAAGGCTCTCTCACAGTCTTCCAGTTTGGCGAAACATTACCTCAGACAAGTGTGTCTTGTCCCGTTACAGAAAAGAGTTATTTCAAGACCTGGATCATCCCTCCTTCTTGGAGAGTCATCCCACAGCCACCCAAAACCAGCTACTCCTGTTTCAGCCAGTCACAGGCACCTTCCTTTCTCAAGGAACCATACAACCTGTTCCCCTGGCAGAACAGGGAAAGGGCTTTTACTCCAATCTCTTCCTATTACCAAGAAAAGATGGACCATGGAGACCTGTCCTAGATCTCTCCAACCTCAACCTTTTCTTACACGTACCCACCTTCTGTATGTTTACTCTACAGACCCCCTTTCCCTTGGTAATGCCACAGGGATTTCTAGCCACTTTGGACATAAAGGATACCTACCTACACATCTCGATAAGGCCCAACTACAGGAAATACTTAGGTTTTACTGTGGGTTCCTCACATTTTCAGTTCTATGCCTTACCCTTTGGAGACATTACAGCTCCAAGGTTGTTCAGCAAGTATCTTGCTGCAGTTCTTGCTTATTGCAGGACCCAAGGGATTCAAATATTTCCATACCCGGACAATGACCTGGTACAGGCAGAATGTTCCAAATCCCTAGACCACCAACTACGCAAAGTTAACTCAGTTCTGCACACACTGAGATTCAACATCAATTACCCCAAGTCCAACCTGAATCCCTCCCAGGACCAAGTTTTCCTGGGGTGCATAATAGATGCATGAGAGCATTCCTTCACCCCAAATGGTGGAAAACCTAAAGCAATACCTATTCTCTTTCCTTCACGCCACTGCTATGACAGCCAGACAGTATCTCAGATTACTGGGTCATATGGCTTCTACTATCCCAATGCTAACATTGGCAAGACTGTACATGAGAAAATTGCAGTCAACATGGATCCAGCATTCACACCCCTTGGACTTCAGTATTCCCCTCCTTCCCTGCCTGAGGAAGGAGATCTTCTGGTGGTTGGAGCAAATCACACTCAACCCAGGACGCTCCTTACAACCCCTACTCCTAGTTCAGGAGATGTACACAGATGCCTCAGATCTGGGCTGGGGAGCTGCTTTATACAGCTTGAGAGTGCAGAGTACCTGGCCAGGCACCTTCAGGTGGGCATACATCAACATCAGGAAAATGAGAGCAGTATTATTTGCCTTGAGAGCTTTTCTACATATCCTAAAACAAAACCCCCTAAAATTGTTCACAGACAACACTACAGGTCTATAGTATGTGAACAAACAGGGGGGAACAAAATCCTATTTGCTATGCAGACTTGCACTGCAAGCCTGGGAACTGGCAGCCCAGCAGGGAGTCTCCCTGCAGGCAGTTTATATCCCTTAAGCACAGAACACTCGGGCAGACACTCTGAGCAGGTCCATGTCACAATCCCATGAATGGATGCTTCACAGAGATGTGTTTCTAGACATTGTCCACAAGTGAGGTACACCACAAATAGATCTGTTTTCCTCCCCTATGAACAGACCACTACCACTATTTTGCACCAGGCAACCCAGTCCCTTAGCGAGAGCAGCGGACCACTTTCAATCTCTTGGGAAGGGGATGTTTCTCTATGCATTCCCCCTTCACACTCATTCAAAAAGTCCTACTGAAAATCCAGCGGGACAAACCAAAAATCTTGGTGACTCCCTTTCGGCCAAGACAGCATTAAATGTTCATCGTGTTTCACTGTTGCAGTCATGACTGTAGGGTTCTCCCCTGCCGGCAGGCAGTCCTCGGTCGGCCAGAATCCCAAAGTCTGGGTCTGGCGTCGGCTGTTCAGCCATGCTCCCTGACGTCAGAGCGCCAGGAATACAAAGCTGACAGCCGACGCCATCTTCTCCAGTCTTTCTTGCCGTGCGGTGATAGCAGTTCACAAGTGCCGGTCGGCTGACTCCTGACTATTTTTTCTGATAAACTTCAGTCCGAAGATTTTCTTCTCCACTCAAAGCTAAGTACCCCGTTGGGGAAACTTTTTTCTTGCTCCACTCCGATGTCAGAAAAAGTTAATAATTGTATTTCATGTGGGAAGCAAATACCTCATAAGGATTTTCATTCTGTATTCCTTGCTTAGGCCCTGACCACGGCGTAGCTAGTTGTCGGTTTTGTGCTAGATTCAATCAACGTACAATTAAGCCAAGGTACGATTTTGCTTTTCATTACTTCGGTAGGCGCTTTAACTACAAAATATCGTCGGATACGGTTCCGGCTACCGGAGTTCACAAACGTCGCAAGGATAAAGACAGGCCTCCGAGGTCCAAATCTGATGATAGCGCACAAGCGGAGCCAGCTTCAGGTTCAGCCGTCGTCAGTGAGGTGCTTTTGCAGCCCCTGTCGTCGGCCATTTCAGAACCGATGGCTGAAACAGACTCTCATGAGGAGCCAACCAGGCCTTTAAATATTTCCATTGCAGGACCTTCGGACAATGCTCCTTCGGATGGGTCCGGAGCCGCTGTGCAGGTACTGGCTTCCGAAGGGGTTTTCAGGCCTACTCAGCTTCTAATAAAGGCAAAGACAAAGGCAAAGACTGCAACACAGGCCTCTTCTGAACCGGCTCCCAAGTCACAGAAACAGTTACTCACGATGGCGGAGGATTTATTTACTATGATTAGGGGTTCACATCCCCCTCCAGATAAAAGGCCTAGGCAGGATGTTTATTATGATTCCTCTGATCAGGCTTCTGTTTCTTCAGTTTCTTCTTCTGACCAGGAATATTCTTTCCCTCCTTATGAGGATTCTGATGCTGAGGAATCCATTCCTTCAGCTTCTCCCCTGAGGATTTCTCTTTTGGGAAACTTTGCATGAAATGAGGGAACATTTCCACTGGGAAGGACAGGAGTATTCGGAATCTAAGAAAAGACTGAGGGATTTTCTTCTTCTTCCCCAACATAGACCCCTGGCTATTCCTCCTGTTTTGGATATTGTGGGTGATGCCTTTTCGGAGGCTAACTTAACCCCTGACTCTTTTCCTCCTGCTCCTGTTAAGCCTGATAGATATTACAGGGTTCCTGTTTCCCACCAGTTTTTATACAAGAACCCTTCTGCTGACCCTGAAACCATTTCTCAGGGTCCTAAGGGAGTTAAGGCCGCTTCTGCCAAAAATCCCATTCCTACTGAAAAGGATTCTAGATCCTTAGAAAGATGGGGCAAAAAAGTGTACACTTCTGCTACTTTGTCCATTAGGGCTTTAAACTGTCAGTTTCATATGCTGAAATACCAGCAATTTCTCTTGTCTGTTTTAAAACAAAAGCTTACTTCCATTTCTGCCTGTGCAGATGATAAGGAATTACATGACTTATTGCATGCCACTGAACAAGTTGGGAAGCATGGTTTACACTGTGGATTTGATGCCTTGGAGGCTTCTTGTAGGGCTGCTGCCTCCGGCACAGTCATTAGAAGGCATGCATGGCTAAAGGAACAAAATTTGCCTGAACAAGTAAAGGCTAAATTATTGGATGCTCCTGTTCAGCATAATGTTTTGTTTGGATCAAAAGCTGAAGAGGTGATTAAAAGATGGAGGATAAGGCTAAATCCATGCAAACAGTTAAAGATTTCTTACAAGTACAGCCACCTAGATTTAGCAGGAATTGGCCTTCAAAAATTGGTCCTTTCCCACTTCAGACAGGCCTCAGAGGGGTAGATATAGACGCTCCAGAGGAAGGCCTCAAACACAAGCTTCTTATAGACCAAGACAGTGGACTGCTTCCACCCCTAGGGGAGGAGAGGACAGGTCACAATCTCAAAGGAAACAAACTCAATGACTCCCTCTGTTGGGCTACAGGAACTTCTTGCCTGGAAGCCCCTCTCGGAGGAAAACTCTCTCTTTTTTATCAGAATTGGACTCAAATAACCCAAGACAAGTGGGTTTTGGATGTGGTTTTAAGAGGTTACAAATTCCATTTTCATACCTTGCCAAGGCCAAGCGGATGGCCAGACCTTCCAAAACATCAATGGACGGAGGCCTTAAACCAGGTGGAAGCTCTTTTGGCTATGAATGCCATAGAACTGGTTCCACTTTCAGAGATGGGACAAGGTTTTTACTCAAGGCTCTTTCTAGTCCCCAGGAAGCAAAACTCATGGAGACCCATTCTGGATTTGTCGGTCTTGAACACCTTTCTAGAGATTCCAAAATTCAAGATGCTTACTCTACAGCAGCTACTTCCAATGCTGTCCAAAGATGCATGGATGGTAACTTTGGATTTAAAGGAGGCATATTTACACATTCCCATCTGGCAGGATCGCAGAAAATACCTCAGGTTCAAGGCCGGATTGAGGCACTTTCAATTCTCTGCGCTGCCCTTTGGATTGTCTACTGCGCCCAGGGTCTTCACCAAATGCCTGGCTCCAGTAGTAGCTTACTGCAGACTCAAGGGAATCCAAATTTACCCTTATCTGGACGATTGTCTAATTCAGGCAGACAGCAAGGATGTCTTACTCCAGCATCTAGAATTTGTACAGAACCTCCTCAAGTTCCTGCGATTCTCTGTAAGCATAAAAAAGTCCAATTTAACACCATCACAACAGATAACTTTTCTGGGTGCTCTTCTAAACACCACAACCCAGATGGCATTTCTGACATCCGAAAAACAATTACAGCTGGCTTCAACTTTCAAAACCTTGGCAACTTTAACTCAACTATCTGCAAGGAAATTCCTGCAGGCTTTGGGTTACATGGCCTCCTGCATCCTTCTCGTACCATATGCAAGACTACACATGAGGAAAATACAGTGGTACCTAAAAAATGTATGGTCTCAGCATTGCCACAGTTTAGACATACTGATCTCTGTCCTTCCTTGCCTTCAAAAGGAATTTCTTTGGTGGTCCAGGGCATGTGCTCTAAACAAAGGGAAACCCTTCCGTCTGCCTCCTGCCACTCAGATTCTAACCACGGACGCCTCGGATTATGCTTGGGGAGCCCATTTTCAGGGCAACTGTCTGCAGGGCCTTTGGACAAAGGATCAGAAGCACCTGCATATCAATTTAAAGGAAATGTTAGCCATTCAAAAAGCTCTATTGGCCTTCAGGAATCTTTTACAACCAGGATAACTACTAATACGGACAGACAACACCACAGTTATGTGGTACATAAACAAGCAAGGGGGATCTCATTCCTACCCCCTTTGCAGACTAGCCATGGATCTATGGAACACAGCTCTAGCTTGCAATCTGGATCTTCAAGCTCAGTTTCTACCAGGGAAACAAAACTTCCTGGCAGACAGTCTGAGCAGAAACCTTTCGGATCCTCACGAGTGGATGCTGGACACCAAAATATTCAGGATGATAACAGCAGTCTGGGGGTGTCCTCACATAGACCTGTTTGCATCCCATCTCAGTCATCAACTACAGAATTTTTGCACCAGGACTTTCCACAGAGAAGCTTGGAAAGTGGATGCCCTGTCATTCAGTTGGAGGAACCTCTCGGGATATGCCTTTCCACCTCTTCCTCTTCTTCCACGGGTCTTATTGAAGATAAAACAGGACAAGCCCAAGATGATAGTCTTGCTGGCTCCAAATTGGCCTCGGCAGTTTTGGTATCCAACTGTAAAAAAACTATGTCTGGAGCCCCCTTGGGTTTTACCTCAGTCTCCGAACCTTCTGTCCCAACATCAGGGTCAGGTTCTACACACTCATGTCAGAACTCTCAGCCTGGCGACCTGGTTAATCCTGGCCCTTTGATTTCTTCTTTCCTACCCAAGCAGGTTATGGATGTCATTTTGGAAGCCAGACGTCCTAGCACTAGAAAATCTTATGCAGGAAAATGGAAAAGATTTTGTTCCTGGATGCAAGCTCAGGATTCTGATCCTCTTCTTCCTAACATTACCTTAATTTTACTTTACTTGACAGATCTCTTACATAAGGGTCTCTCTTTCTCTTCCATTAAGATACATGCCTCTGCTATTTCTGCTCATTATAATACAGACCTTCCCATCTTTTCCCACCAGCTCATGAGACAGTTTCTCAGAGGAGCTAAGAACTTAAGACCTCCTAGATCTCCTCCCATTCCTGCTTGGGATCTCAACTATGTTTTGGAAAAACTAACCTTGCCTCCTTTTGAGCCTGCTGCCTCTGCTGACATCAAGTTTTTGTCTTGGAAAACAGCTATCTTGTTAGCCCTAACCTCTGCCAGGAGAGTTTCAGTTACAAGCTCTTATGGCTGTGGAACCTTATATATTATTTTTCATCAAGACAGGATATCTTTGAGGACTAATCCTACCTTCATGCCTAAGGTGGTTTCCAAAGTGGCTTTAAATCAAACTATACACTTGCCATCCTTTTCCCCCACTCCTCAAAATAAAGGGGAAAGGATCTTACATTCCATGGATGTACACAGACAACTACGTTTTTACCTGGACAGAACCAAGGACATCAGAAAATCAGAACAATTGTTTGTTTTTTATGCTTCAAGTTCCCAAGGTAAAGCCATTTCAAAACAGACCATTTCTAAATGGATTTCTCATGGAATCAGATTTTGTTATTCACACCATGGAAAGCAAATCTCAGGGAGTATACGGACTCATTCCACCAGAGCTGCTGCCACTTCTGCGGCCTTCCTCAGGGGAGTTCCTACCAAAGACATTTTGGAAGCTGCAACTTGGAGTTCAGCGCATACTTCTTCTAAGCACTACAATCTACCTCTCTACTCTAAGTCTAGGGCAGGCTTTGCCTCTGCAGTCTTGCAGGGCCTTTTAGCCACCCCTTCTACTTTATGACCACCTCCCTTTCTTTCAGCTTTGGGATTCTATCCTACAGTCATGACTGCAACAGTAAAACATGATGAACATAGTACAGTTGTGTACACCTACTATAAATGTAGATGTTCGAGTGTCTTCACTGTTACAGTCTGGGTTTCCCTCCCTCCTGTCCCCTCTTATTTTTTCTTTTGTGTAGTTCCTTTTTTCACCATTCTTCTGAGATGTATTTGCAAAGGTTTTAGGACCTTTTTCATTTTGGGACTCCTGACATGTGGGGCAAGAAAAACTGGAGAAGATGGCGTCGGCTGTCAGCTTTGTACTCCTGGCGCTCTGACGTCAGGGAGCATGGCTGAACAGCCGACGCCGGACCCAGACTTTGGGATTCTGGCCGACCGAGGACTGCCTACCGGCAGGGGAGAACCCTACAGTCATGACTGCAACAGTGAAGACACTTGAACATCTACATTTATGGTAGGTGTACACAACTGTACTTTCCCCCTCCTCCTGCATTTAGCCACAGGCAGTCATCACAAGTTACCTCACAGAGTGGACCTTTTTACATAGGACAAAGGGATACCTCATCCATTCTTACCTGGTATCTCTGAACCTAACTCTGTGGGTGATAGAATCTTGATGGGTCTATATTAAATTAGAGAACGCTTAGAAAAGCGAATGCTAATTCATTGACCCCCTTTAAGTGAAAGCTTAAAATCTTGGAACACCCAGAACAGCGATTTTTTTTTTCCCCCAGGGAAAAAAATCGCTGGTCCACCAAAAAAAAAAAAAAAAAAAAACCTTAAAACGTTATATAATGTGGGGGGCTGTGCCCCCCCCCCACACTTAAATATACCAACTCCGAGATCGCACGACAGTGGAGGAAATGGCGAACTCCCGAAACCAGCCCAGTGATTTTTTTTTCCCTGTGAAAAAAATCGCTGTTCCAGGTGTTCGAGATTGTAAGCTTTCGCTTAAAAGGTGTCGATGAAATTTGTATTTTGCATTTTGCTATTTTGCACGTTATTCATTTATTTATTTAACATGAAGATTTTAAACATATTTGTATTAACATGGATAGCTGCTTATTACTGTATTTCTCTGAATTTTTTAAGCATGATTACAACAGTTACTCCATATAAGTTCTGGGTTCAGAGAAATTCTTAGGAAACATACATTCTTTGTAATAGAAAATTGTAGTTCAACTTTGTTCCACAAGATGGCATTGTATTAAAAGTTGTTTTAGAAAAGGTTTTAAAAGGTTTTAGAGATTTTAAAGTTTAAATTAAATAATAAAAATGACTGTATCAAAGAGTTTGCAAACTTTTAGGCAACTGGTATGATACTTGATTGTTGTCATTAGTACAATTAGGTCAATAGTACTTTTTATGCAAGAAATAAGGCATTTAGAATGTGCCTTTAAAAGTTTTCATGACATACTTTTCAATTATGCCTCATTTACTATGCAGCATGAGATTGGTGGTTTTAAATGTTAATTGATGTGTATGTATATATATATATATATATATATATATATATATATATATATATATATATATATATATATATGCACTGATGCAGTTACCAGCAACACATCTGAGGAAGTTTTTGAAACAAAAACGTACTTGGATTTGGAGCATTAGTGTGATTTCAGTGTTTTTTCCTGTGAAGCGAATGCTTGGATTAAACTATTTTAACAGCTGAAAAGATTTGTTCCTTGGCGTTTTTATCCTGTGGATTTCTGTGGACTACACTGTTAAATCAACAACTACAAGGCTTGACTAAGTCGCCCTGTCCATAAGCTTCATTGTGTTTTCTTCCAGGGTCTTGGCATATGGTTTTTTAGTTCCTTTTTGACCTGTTGGCAGTTTTTGGTGATTCTCTTTTCTGCTACCACATGAGTGGTCTCTCAAAATGAAAGTGACAGAAATGATTTTATGTCAGTGGGTGCCAGTCTTAATCGATCTTTTTGCTTCTCACCTAAACAACATGTGCAGCAGGTTCTTTGTCCAGATCCCCCCATCGGGAGAATCACCAAGGGATGCTCTATTCCACGATTGACCCCCCAGTCTCCTCTTTGCTTACACACCAACTCCACTAATTCCAAAATTTCTAGAGAAAGCTGCCCAGTTGAAAAGCATAGTCATCCTCATTGTACCTTACTGGCCTCGGCAGATTTGGTTCCCCTTCCTTTGGCCTCATCTCTTTTACCCCCCCCCCCCCCCCCCGGATTCTGAATTAGATTCCAGACCTTCTGTTTCACCTGACAGGCTTGATTCATCCAGATGTCTCAAACCTCAAGCTATCGGCATAGTTTCTCCAGTTTTGTTAATAGCCAGAGAACCGATGCTCTCTTCCCCTGTCCATCATACGTTTATCTTTTCATAAGGCTCCTACAGGAAAATTTTACAGAAGTAAGTGGAAAAAGTTTGATTTAATGTCAGTTTTCATTCATTCCCCAACCATTGGGTTCAGATCTGATCCTCTGATCTGACTTGGCTGATACTATAGCTCGTGGCCAACTGAAACTCTTGAGCTCCTCCTTACCCACAATGCACCAACTCCTAACATACCCCAGATCTCATTTTCCGCTTTCCTGTATACATGTGGTCAGCTTGCTCATGAGCATTTCTAGAGATAAGTGATATATTTTGTCGTCTTAAATTTTTTTTCTCTCTAAATTTTTTATGTCTATATAGATATAGATATATATATATATATATATATATGTGTGTGTGTGTGTGTGTGTATATACATGTACATATATATTTATATATATTATATAATGTAATATATATACATATATATGTTTATAATCTATGTCAGATATATATATATATATATATATATATATATATATATATATATATATATATATACACACACACACACACATATATGTATATTTCATATATATATATATATATATATATATATACATATATATAAAATATATAAAAGTTATATATTTGAGTATTCTTGTTACCATTGCTGGTATTTTCTTTCCTGTACTCTTAAAGACTTTTTACCTGTTACTTACACACTTTTCTGTATTCTCTAATACCATCATTGGTATTTATGTCCCGTTTAGCTTTTCCTCCTTATCCCACAAAATATAAAAAAAAAATAGTAAGAAAAATATATTCTTTTATCCTTGTATATCTTTTTCTTCTTCTGTTTGTTGGATATAATGCCTGAGAAAGTATTTAAAACATGTAAAAAGGGCGTTCACAAGTTGTCTTATACTGGCGCCCATGATCTTTGGGTTTGTTTGCGTCTCAACCATCTTAATATTTGATTGTGACAAATGCAATGGCTTTAATCTGCTTGCTTTAGCTGACAGGCGAAACAAATTAATTTTGAAAGGGTTACTGACGATCTCATTTTCAAAGGCCATGTCTGGAACTCAACCCCACAACATCTTCGAAGGACATTCCTAATAAGTCCCCGAAGAACTTGGGTTCTTCCACTTCATCCATGGACAGTAGTAAAAAGTGGTTGCTGAACAATGAATCCAGTTTAACGAACAAAACAGGGATAGACCTATTCTTGAAACAGGCCATCCACCTGCTCACCTTCTTTGTAAACCCACAGGGGGATAGTGAGAGAGTGTTGCATTCCCTAGACGTCCACAGATAGCTTAGGTTTTATCTACATAAAACCAAACCCTTTAGGAAATCAGACCAGCTGCTTGTCTCCTTCCCCTCCAAGGCTTTGGGGAAAGCTGTGAGCAAGCAGACCATTTCGGCCTAGATCTCCTGGGCCATTTCTTTCTGCTACCTACACCATGGTAAAACCTTGAAGGGCAATGTCAAGGCCCAATACACCAGGGCAATGGCCTCTTCCGGAGCCTTCTTTAAAGAGTTGGACACCAACTCCCTACTTGAGGAAGGCACTTGGTCCTCAGTACACACTTTCACCAAGCACTACAAACTGGATCATATCTCCAGAGCCAGGGTGGGGTTTGTCAGGGCTGCCCTACACAAATTCCTGGAAACTTTTAGGCCACCTTCCAATCCTCTGAGCTTTGGCACTCATCCACAAACAGAATACTGCAACATTGGAATAGAAGGACATCGGAAAGTTGTGTAAAATCTTAGCATGACCATAGATGTCCTTCTCTTTCATGTTGCAGTATTCCTTCCCGCCCACCTTCCCCTCTTGTATGACTGCACTTGCTCTCCTGGGTGATACTGGACAGGCTATGCCCTTACAGGACTGGCTCCGACTGGGCCTCTTACTATTTTTTGAGGGCTAGTGCGTGCAGACGTCACTTTTATGGCCCACGTTTCTGCAGCCATGTCAGAGGTCCGACACACCAGGTGGGACTGAAAATCTTTTGAAACCTGGCCGGACGAACTGGAGAGGAAGAAGGGTAAACCCACAAGTAGAATACTGCAACATTGAAGAGAAGGAGATCTATGGTTATGGTAAGATTTTACACAACTTTCCTTTACAGGCATTCATGGCCTGTCCCCCCTACACTGTCCTCCGGAAAGACAGGATGACCCTGAGCACCAGCCCTTCTTTCATGCCCAGAATGGTCATCAAGCTGTCATTAAATAAATCGTCCACCTGCCAACTTTGTTTCGCTCTCCCACCAATGACCATGAGAGAATACTCCATTCCCTGGATGTGCACAGATACCTAAGATTTTATTAAACTGTGTTTCCATAAGGAAATCTAATCAACTCTTTGTATCCTGCCACCCCAAGGCCCTGGACGAGGCAGTGTCTAAACAAGCTATCTCCTGTTGTAGCAGGAAAAGTATCTGCTTCTGCTACTCCTACCGTGGAAAGGACTTACTTCAGGGGGTAAGAGCACACTCCACTAGGGTCGTAGCATCCTCTAAAGTTTTCTTCAAAGGCCTGGACACAGCCTCCATCCTGGAGGCAGCCACCTGGTCCACTATGCACACCTTTACAAGCTATTACAAATTGGACCATATTTTCAGAGCCAGAGCAGTTTTTGCTAGGGCAATCCTGTAAGGATTTCTGGAATCAGTTACCTCTATCTCCACCCTTCCTCCTCCCTAAGCTGTGGTACTCTCCCACACTAAGACTAGTGCAACATGGGAATAGAAGGGCATGGAATAGTTGTGTAAAATCTTACCATAACCCATAGATGTCCTTCTCTTCCATGTTGCAGTATTCCTTCCCTCCCACCATCCCCCTGCATTCCTTTCACCTGGCTATGGGACACCCTAGGGCACCTCCTACACTATGTTCTCACTGGGCAGTCTGTGGCATTTCACTGGTCTGGAGGACATCATTTGCCTCTACCTAGTCCACTGCCGACTTGGCAGTTAGTTCTGAGGTCTGTGCATGCAGACGTCACATTTAAGGCTCCTGATTTATGGCCCTGTGTGTGACATCCCATGCACCAACAGCAGCCAGGCTTAAACTTTTGTATAGGAGCCAACGTTCGGGTCGCCTGAGGTGGAGAATCCCACACTAAGAATACTGCAACATTAAAGAGAAGGGACATCTATGGGTGTAGTAAGATTTTACACAACTTTTCTTTATTTTGAAATGTTTCTTACACTGATGAGAGGTCATTTCTTACAGTACAGTAATTTCAAGAGAATTACAGTGCCTGAGAAATTTATTTTGCAAAGTTCAGTTATTCAGAGGCTTGTTTGCTATTCAGCATCGTTACAAGTACTGGCTTAAATTTCTAGCATATGTATATGTGTGTAGTTTGTGCGCATTTGCAAAAGCCTGTACTGGTATGTGTTAATATGGCAGATGGATTTTGAAAGCCATTACCACTTTTATTTGATCAGAATATTGCAGAGAATTGGAGAATATTTGAGCAAGAGTACAACATTTTTATACAAGCAGCTCATTCCAGCAAAGATACACACACCAGGGCATTCATTTTGCTAAACCTAGCTGGGTCAGAGGCCATTGAAAGAGAGTATTCATTTTTGTATGCACCAGCAGTATGTGAGGAAGAAGGTGAAAACTGTCGTATTGTTGTACAGGCTGCATCAAGGGAAGACCCCAGATGTTTGAAGTGCAAATTCAGGGAAATGTGCAACCCCCAGACAAATATTACATTAAAGAGGCATTTGTTTTACACAAGAGATCAGAAATCGGGGGAAATTTTTGCAGCTTACATAACTGACCTGAGAAACAAAGCTAAAATGTGTCAGTTTGGTGACTTAAAAGATGAGTTAATAAAGGACAGGCATGTGTGTGGTATTAATAGTGCTGCTGTGAGAAAGATTTTGCTTAGTGACCGTGATTTAACGTTGAGCAAAGCCACTGAGATTTCTTAAATCCATGAAGGTACAGAAAGGCACACAAGGAGACTTGTAAGTGATGATTATGGTTTCAGCAGGCTCTAGAGCAAATGTAGACAGCATGCAACACGTGGCTAACAGAAGCAGGGCTAAGCACATGGCAGCCACAGTCCTTGTTGGTTCACCAGGGAAACCACATAGTTTTCCAGCAAGGTCTAAGAAAGGAGCATGCTCAGTGCAGTACAAGCGTGAGTCAGCAAAACCCAAATCCAGCTTTATTAACTGTCGCAATTGTGGTGCCAGTCATGAGTCTAAAAGAGAGGAATGCTTAGCATGTGGTCACCAATGCCACAATTGTAAAAAAATGGAGCCATTTTCAAAAGTTTTGCAAATCAAGAAAACCTCACACAGTTGTAAAGAAAGGTCACTCAAAAAGCAAACTAATCAATTAGAATTGTGGCAGTTTACTTTCTGCATAGATGGTGCATCAGTAATTGGTGAAAGGTTGATGCAGTGAATTTGTTGGCAAAGAATGAAGTGTTTTGCACTGTCCAGGTCAATGGTAAATCCACCAAGCTCAAAGTAGACACTTGTTCAAAGTGTAATGTTATGTCAGCAGACACATTTGCTGAGGTGAGAACTAATGAACAACTCAGTGTGGTTAGTTGTGTGAAACTTGTTGCTTGTGGAAGTGAAGAGATTCAGACCGAAGGCTCAGTAGTGTTTTCATGTTATTTGGCTAGGAACTATTACAGCTTACTATTCTATGTAGTCCAAAGACCTGTGCAGTCATTGTTAGATATCAGAGACCATTTGAGAATGAATTTGCTTTCTTTTACCAAAGAAGTTCATCATAGAAGCACATCTCCTAGTTCCAGTTTTACTGAAGCTATTTTCTCAGAGTATGCTGATGTTTTCGATGACAAGTTGGATGAACTTCCAGTTGTGTATTCTATGAAGTTAGACCCAGAGGTCAGACCAGCAAGAAAAGTTCCAATAGCTATGCAGAATAAAGTTAAAGCTCATTTGGATAAATTGGTGCAGCAAGGTGTAATTTGTCCAGTCACAGAACCAACTGAATGGGTGTTGTCCATTGTAGCAGCCTACAAAAAAGGCTCAGACAAAATCAAAATATGTATTGACCCAAGAGAGTTGAACAAAGCATTAAAAACACCATATCATCCAATGCATACAATCGAGAAAGTCGCAGCCGTGTTACCGAATGCCACTGTTTCTTCTGTCTTGGATGGAAAAAGTTCATTTTGGCAAGTGATGCTTGATTGCAAATCTTCATTACTGACTACTTTCAGTACCCCATTTGGCAGATATGGATTCCTCAGGATGTCATTTTGAATAAATTCTGCAAGTGAAGTCTTTCAGCTTGCAATGAAGCAAAATTTTTCAGGTTGTCCTTGTGCCATAATAGTAGATTTATTGGTTGAAGGCAGTGGTGAAGCAAAGCATGACAGAAAGCTTAGAGTTCTAGACAGAGCACATGAAGTGAACATAAGCACAATCTACTGAAGTGCAAATTCAGACTACCAGAAGTTACATATGTAGGTCATTTATTTACCAGCACTGGCTTAAGACCTGACCCGTCCAAGCAAGCAGCTAGATTCCAGCACCAGATAATGTTCAGGCTCTACAACATTTTCTTGGTATGGTTAACTATTTAGGCAAGTTTATACCAGACTTTAGTGAGTTGACAGCACCTTTGAGAGAGCTAATGCGCAAAAATGTTACATGGTCTTGGTTGGAACAGCACCAGAAAGCATTTGAAGACCTTGAGCAGAAAATTGCCACCCCACCTACATTAAGATACTATGATATCAGTAACCCTTTCCTGTGATGCTTCAGAATTTGGTCTTGTTGCAGTCCATCTTCAAGAAGGCAGACCAGTAGCCTATGCATCAAGAACTCTTACCCAAACTGAAATGTAATATGCTCAAATTGAGAAAGAACTTTTGGCAATAGTATTTGTATGTTCAAAGTTTCATGATTATATTTATGGTCAAGCTATTCAGATTGAAACTGATCACCAACCTTTGATTACTATTTTAAAGAAGCCTATTCATTCAGCTGCAGCGAGATTACAAAGAATGATGCTCAAATTGCAAAAGTACAACTTCAAAAGGGTCTATACAAAAGACAAACTTCTTTATCTGGCTGATACCTTATCCAGATTGCCCAGAAATACAACGGAACAGCTTCATGCAGAGAATTTTGACTCTTGACTTCATGGAAGTGCGTAATTTTTCTATCACACAATTTGATGAACTGAGAGATCATACAAAGATTGATCCAATTTTGCAAAAGCTCAACCACTGCATTAATGTTGGATGGGCATCAAAGCAATCTAGTGTACCACTTGAAGTGCAAACTTATTTTCCTTACAGAGATGAGATGATGGAAGATGGCATTATTTTCAAAGGTCATAAAATTATTTCTGCTTCCTTACAGCATGAATATATCCAGATTTTGCATTGTGGTCATCCAGGTTCCGAATCTACCAAAAGAAGGACGAGAGAACTAGTATTTTGGCCTTCTCTAGTAAGAAATTGATAAAGTACTTCTTGTTTGGTGTGCAATAGTACTAAACCGCATTTGCAAAAAGAACCACTTCAGCTAAGTTAAGTTCCTGAACTACGTTGGTCAACAGTAGCCACTGATATATTCGAATGGAACAATCAGCATTACTTAGTGTTGGTAGACTCTTATTCGAACTGGTTTGAGATTGATTTACCACCTAACCTAATGTCCACTGCTGTTATCACTAAGTTGAAACATCATTTCTCAGTCCATGGTAGTCCACACAAAGTTATTTCTGACAATGGTACTCAATTTACTAGTCAGTTGTTTTAGAAATTTGCAAAGGAATGGGACTTTGTTCATATTACTAGTAGTCCAGAATATCCACAGTCAAGTGGACTAGCTGAATGTGCAGTGCAGAGTGCAATGCAATTACTTGAGAAGTCAGAGTGACAATACCAATATCTTTTTGAATTTACTTAATCTCAGAAACATACCCCGTGACGATATACTTGGCTCACCTGCTCAGAGACTTCTATCTAGACAAACCAGAACAACATTGCCTATCAGTTCGTTTGAGGCCTAAAGCTAAGAACAACAGAACACTTAGAGCTCAATTATTCAGAAAGCGTTCTTTCCAGAAGTCCGGCTATGATAAATAGAGCAGATTTCTTCATCCTTTGAAAGAAGTAGAGACAGTGAGGCTACAAACGGCAAAAGGTTTCAACTAGATTGGTCAAGTAACAGGTGCATGTACCGAGCAGAGATCCTACTTTGTAGAATCTGAGGGTGTGGAGTACAGGAGAAATCACAGACATCTTCTTCCTGTATTAGAAACTGATGTCACAGCATTGTTCCTGTGATACAGACTCTCTATCTCAGAGCAATCCAGACAATGTTCCTGTTGCAGAACATGTCCTAACTTCTACTTCCATTCCTGATGATGTTCCTGATGTCCCTAAAGTTGAACATTCTGCAGAGACCGTCCCAGTTGCTATCCCTGATTCTGACTTTTATGTCACATGATTTGGTCATATTTCCAGACTTAGTGTGAAATACACAGCAACCTGGACATAATTGTTTGTATGCATTTAGTTCTGTGTAATTGCATGACAGAGAATTATTTGTATTGATTGCATGTTAGTTACTGTCGTGAACACTGCATGATTTATTTCTCAAAGACGGAGGATGTAGAAGAGAGCATGTGTGCTGTATCTTTGAGGCATTTCAAGAACTGAACGTGCATATAAATAGCAAGCATGTGCTAGGTTCAATGCCATTTTGAGAGTGCAGCCAGAGAGTGAGCATGTATGAGTGTAATAGCTAGTTTGTTTATACGTTTATCGGAGTTAAAGTTAAGCCTCAATCCTGATTTGTTTGTCCATAGTAAAGCTGCTTGAACAGAACCCATGAAGTCTCGTCTATTTTATCCTGACTAGAGCGACAAGAAGAGTATCTGAACTCCACTTTGTCTTGTAATCCTCCATATATTATTTTCCACAAGTACAGTTTCTTTACACACCAATCCCTCATTTCTTTGGGTTTGGAGGGTGGCCTAATGGTTAAGGTGTTTGCCTTGCAAGCACAAGGTGCAGGGTTTGAATCTCACATGGGATAATTGGCTAGGCTTAAAATGGCTCATAAGGGCAGTTAACTTAGTAGAAACCTATGAATGTACCTAGGGTGGCATCAGAGTGAGTACTCAAACTATAAATGTACTGGTTTTCTTCCCTAATTCACAAATAAGGGTGAATATATGCTTCATTTATTAGACATAGTAGACGATTGTGCTTGTACCGTCACAGAACTAAACCTTTCAGGAAGTCAGAGCAATTGTATCCTTTTCTGAAGCAAAACTGAGTCAGGCTGTTTCAAAAGTTACTTCAGCAAGGTGGTTGACTAGCTGCATTTCTCAACTTTACAGGGACAAAGATTTGACTTTACTGAATCTTCCTAAAGCATATTCAACAAGACCTGTAGCCCCCTCTTCTATTTTTTTTGTCTAGGTCTTCATTTGTTGATAATAGTGCTGCTGCCACTTGGTCTAATTACCATACCTTTTTCGCTCGTTACAAACTGGATTTTCTTTCCAGGGATAGGGTGACTAAGTTTTACCATCCTTCTGAATATCCTTCCATTAAAACCAACCTGGGAATTAATTACCTGAGAACTCTATCCCATCAGTTGAGTAACGGACGGAAAAGACATAATCAGATACATCATTATTTTGAGTACATAACTTTTGTTTCTGTGTTCTTTATTTCTGTCCTTAGCCTCCATTCCCCCTTCCATTTCATGGAAGACTTCCTTATAGGGTTCTGGTATGACCTTTGGGTGTATATATAACACAGATTTTCACTCTTTTAAAGATCCAGAGCAGATTACTTTATCTCATTCCTCTTCTGCTTTGTCTGCCTTTTATCTAAGTGATATTTTTATTTATGGACATTTTGGATTGGTTTGTTAGTGCATTGTGGGTAAACTCAATCTGAAGTAATATTTGGGGTTGGAGGACATGATGAGTAAGGGAGGAGCCTGAGCTATGGATCCTAAATCTGAAAAGTGTCCGAAGTCAGATCTGAAACCCACCGGTTGAGAAAGGCTGAAAAAAGACAACACAGATGCATAATTATGGTAATAACATAAACTTTGATCTGATATTGTTAGTCCTCGTTCATTCCTTAGGCATGGGTATCGGTTCTGACCTCAGAACCGAGCCGGCCATTTTCCAAGCTCGCATCAGCTTCAAACTCTAGAGCAAAACTCGTACCCACAATCCCCCCTCTCCCTGTAACCTCAGATTTCATTTGCCGCGTTGCCATTCAGTCGTGTCAAGCTACTTCACTTGAGCTAAGTACAGTTATTTGTTGTTTAATAGTCTTTCAGATTACTTTTCTGTCAGAAAAGTTTATATTTCATTGTCTATTAACCTATCGCATCTAGCGTACATAATTTCTTCAGGTTTTTCTGCTCTTTTCTTTACCACTTTTACCGCGAGGTATTCTTTCTTAACCATCATTGGTAATCCTTCCCCTTTTTCTCATACCTTCGGGTATTCTCTTGTACCATTGCTGGTACCTTTTCTATTAATTAATTTGCTGTCATGGCAGATAAGAAAGGTAGTCCGGGGTTTAAGCGATGTTCTGATTGTGGACACAAACTACCTACTTCTGATGCACTCTTTGTGTGTTTATTGTTTGGGGGGCGTCCCATTTGTCTGTTGACCCACCCTGTACTATTTGTGAGAATTTTTTTAATAGTACCTTGTTGGAAAGGAAAAACAAGCTGTTACTGAAGGGACTTCTTAAATCTCCCTTTTCAGAGGCTATTTCTGGTTCGAAGGCCTCAATCCCTCCTAGAGCCCATAAGAAAATCTTGGATGTTCCTACTAAGGCTAAATCTTCCCCGGCTGGGGACTCCCGCCATCCAAAACCTAAAAAGGCTAAAATTTCAGCTCCGGAGCTCACTCGGTCAGCCCCAGTGCTTTCGGTGCCTAAACCTTCGGCACCGAGGCCTTCGGCTCCGTCTTCTCCTGCAGCCTTCACTTTATCGGCCCGAAGGGCTCCTCGGTTCAGACTATTACCACTGTATCGGCACCGCCTGTTCAGTCGGCGCAGACCTTGACCTCATCGGCTCCGAGATCTTCCTCTGAACCGACGTCTTTATTGTTGATTCCAGATGTCCTTCAAGGATGCATCTGCAGTCCTTACAAATGGGTTGTCCTGTCGTCAGGCAGCCCTTCGGTCGGCCGGATTCCAAAGTCTGGGTCTGGCCTCGGCTGGTGTCACACTTCACCCGACGTCATAGCTGCAGTTCTTCGGGTATAAAGGCATCAGCCGACGCCATTTTCCTCAGTCTTTCTTGCCGCGTGGCACCCGAAGCAGAAGCTGTTCGCAAGTGCCGGTCGGTCAGATCCAGAGATTACTACTACCAAATACTACTTCGAAGACTTCTAAAAAGCTAAGTACCCCGTTGGGGACTCTTTCTTGCCTCAGCCGATGTCAGAAAAAGTGAATAACTGTTTAACTTGTGGGAAACAAATACCTCATAAAGATTTCCACTCTTACTGCTTACCTTGTTTAGGCCCAGACCACGACGTAGCAGCTTGTCTAGCCTGTGCTTCTTTCAAGCGACGGACGCTTAGACGTCGGTCGTAGTTTGCTGAACAGTTTTTCGGCTCAGATTTTGCGTACATAATAGGAAAACACGATCACTGCTTCAAGACACCAGCAACCACACCAAGCCTTGGAAGTAAATCTTTTAATTCACCGACTAAGCGCTTTCACCAAATAATTGGCTTCCTCAGAGTCAGTGTTACACAAAAAACACACACCTTATATAGTTTAGTCATAGTAACATCACCTCATCATTCAATTAATTAATTCCAATTAAACAATTGTAACAAATAACTATTGTTGCTGAATCCACACTTTCTTGTCAACAAATCAATCTTAAACACAAATATGTAAATAACTACAATAACTTTGCACACAATTTTAAAAAACCTTTAAACAATTTAACTTAAAAAATGTATGTACAAATAATCCTTAATATACTTGACCATTTTTTAAAACCATAAACCAACTATATAATACTAGCCTTGAATTTCAAAACTGGTTTTAAAGAAATATAATCATTAATACCAGGTTGTCTTGTGGCATTTAATCTCAACTGCCACTTTGTTTCTAATAGGGCTACCCTATTATTGATATCCCCTCCCTGCTCTAAAAATACTCTATCTATAATAAAGAATAAAAACTTCTTAAACTCCTTACAGTTCGCACTGTGAATATAAAGTGCATTGTGTGAGTCCTTATTCTTAATCGCTCTCACATGTTCAGTAATCCTTTCACGTAATTTACGAGTGGTCATACCTATGTAAAATGCTTCGCAGGTTGAACATAAGGCCACATATACCAAGTTCTTGGTATTACAGTTACACTTCCCCGGGCAAGGTAAAGTCTGCCCCCACCCTTTTACACACACATATGATCCTTCTGCTATATACCTGCAACATCTACAACAACCACATTTAGACATCCTAGATACTCTATTCCTAGCCTCCCATTCTAGGATGCTTTTCAAGTTGTCACCTTTACTGTAAACAATTCTGGGATTCAATCCCAATATCCCCTTTGTAGTGTTACTTAGACAATACTCCCACATCCTATGTAACACATTAACAATCTCCGCACTTCTTTCATTAAATTTCAAAATAAAACATGCTCCAAGTGAAGTTGTTCCATTGGATACTTCCTGGTTATTCTCCAAATCATTCACCCCACACAAAATAGGTGAATATAATGAACATCTCTGTTTATACACGTCTCTTTTCAACTTCAATAACAATTTAAGCGGGTACCCCCTATCCATAAGCATACCAATCAACTTGAACATTTCCTGTTTAAACAAACATTCATCACTCACTAATCTAGATAATCGCACCATCTGTCCTTTAGCCACGCCCTTCCTCTGATGGTATGGGTGACGGCTTTTAAAGTGCAACAATGAGTTAGAATAACATTCTTTTCTATATATAGAACTAGACAAACCTACTTCACTCTTAAATATTGCTATGTCCAAAAAATTAATACTATCCTTCTTCCACTGAAAGGTAAATTTCAAAAAGCTAGTGGTGTTATTTAAATATTCAACAAACTCCTCTGCTTGAACTTCATCCCCCTTCCATAAAATGAGTAAATCGTCCAGAAACCTATTATATAGAATAATGTTCTCCATAAATCTAGTTGGGAAAACAAACATTCTTTCCCATGCTAAGAGAACCATGTTCGCAAAGATAGGGGCGCACCTAGCGCCCATTGCAACGCCCGAGCGTTGTTGAAACGTCTCTCCTTCAAATTTAATAAAGTTATTCAAGAGAACCATCTCCATTAACTCACAGATTAAACTAATCCTGCTCTTGTCCACGTTGTTACTCATTATTAAACTCTCACGAAACATATCCAGACCCTCCTTGTGAGGGATGGTGGAAAACAAATTTACTACATCTATGGTTAAAAAACTAAATAAACCATAGTCTTCCTTGACATCTCTCAGTCTTTCAAGGCAATGCCATGAATCTCTTAGTACATGAGGGACCTCGTCCAACACCCTCTTACACACAAAGTCAACAAAGGAGGCTAAGGGTTCAGTTTTTGAACCCTTTGCTGCTACAATAGGTCTAAACTGTAAATTAACCACACCTTTGTGGACCTTGGGGATCCCAAAAATACTAGGCAAGACAGGGTTTTTAACCATCAAGTAATCGTATTCAACTTCTGTAATCATACCTTGAAAAAGGGCATCCAAAAGATACAATTCAATCCTTTTATAGGCAATATTAATTTCATTTCTCGATACCCTTTTGTATGTTCCATAGTCTTCTAGAATGAACATCATAGATGCAATATAATCTATCTTACTCATCAAAACCATCCCCCCACCCTTGTCTGGTTTCATACACCTGATGCTATTAGAATTCCTTAATTCTTTTAACAATAACCTTTCATGTGCTGTTAAATTGTCAATCAAAATGTGCCTAGCACTACATATCCTCCTAAACTCAAAGTCTAATAATTTTTCAAGAGCTGCCACTTCACTAAATGGTGGGGGAATAAAAGTACTTTTCCTTGTAAGTGTCTTACACCCTGATGCTTCAACATTCATTTGAATACTGTGATTGTCATGAAAATACATCTCCAAATTTAATTTCCTTGCAAATAATTTCAAATTAATCAACAGTTGAGCTACATAGAGTTTAAAAATACACATCACTGATTTCCTTATCAGTGTAGTTGTAAATAAAAAAAATCACATTTCTGTATAATTTGACAAGTCAGACCTAAATTAGCAGCAGTGGAATCCCTATCAAGCACATTCTGAATAGGAACCTCCAATAAAACATTGTTTAACTCATCATGCTCATAAACCATGTTAGAACCAGATGAACCCAAGTAGCAGATTCAACCATAGTGTTAACTTGCAAGACTTCAAATAGCCTCTTTACGAATGCTTTTCAAATTCCTATGTGCACTTTGAGAGTGACCACCCATTATATCTCAGGCGTAACATAGTTAAGGGCCAAATGATCAGGGCCTCTCGAATGACCAGTGATGAAGGGACATGTATAGAAGAGATGGATTTGATACAAGGTTTCTTTATGGATAGGGGGTACCCACTTAGGCTTATTAAGAATGTCAAAAGGGAGGTCTTGAGGAAGCGGAACACGCATTTTCGGCCACTATTGGCATATGATTTTGATATACTGGGACCCCAAATAGATAATCCCTCAGGTACTACAAATAAATCATCAAAGGAGAATAACACACCACGCCTCATGGTTACATATTACAAAGGGGTACATTGGTTACAAAAGGGCATTAATGAAGTATGGAGGATGTTTTCTAAAACATGTGTGGAAGTTCCTATTTTCAACAGCGGTTGATTTTGGATATAGGAAGAACAACAATTTTAAGAAACTTTTGAAAGGAAAAGGCCCTTTATGGAAGTGGAGCGGAGAAAAAGTGGGAACTTATAAGTGTGGAAGGTGTGGGCAATGCACTTTTATATTGGGAAAAAATGTTATGGATAGAGATTGAATTTGAAATTGAAAAGTTTGGGTTACTATAATTGCCACACCCAAGGTGTGGTCTATCTTGCCCTTTGCTTGACTTGTGGAAAATATTATGTCGGAAAGACCGAACGTAAGTTAAAGCAAAGGTATATGAACACATAAGGGATATCAATAAAAAGAATGATAACAATGCCCTCTTTAGGCACACTGAAGTATGTAATAAGACCAATATCAAATTCTGGGTTCTTGAGGAGGTTAAGAGAAGTGAAAGAGGGGGTGATTGGGAGTCCCTCCTCGAATACAGAGAGATGATATGGCAACTCAGGCTGGATGCCTGTGGATCCCATGGGATGAATGATCACATTTCCATAAAACCAGCTCTGAAATTATTATCCAATAACCCTAAATTGACCTAACTATACACTATTTATTCATTCATATGTATATAGTCATATTATACAAGGACCATTACAGTGCAATATTATGAGGTTTTCTTTTTCTTCTTTTTTCTTGGTACTTGATATAAATTTATATATTTTTTATTTCATGATAAGTTTTTTACATATACATACATATATATTCATATATTTGGAGTTGATACATCATATCATATCATATTTTTTAGTATGTATTAAGGTGTATATTATATTATATTACATATTATATATTATATATTATATATATAAGGTTGATTAAGTGAGTTGTGTCTTTTGTAAAAAGTTTTTAGACTAGGTTATGTTGTTTTACAGTTTATAGTATAGGTGTTTTTAGTACTGTTTTTAGTACTGGTTTACATGAACTGTATTGAGCTAAAAAACTTTCTTGGACAAGACAACATATTTAATTGATTTGTCAATTAATTTGTTAATTAATTTATTAACCAGGTGATCAGTATTTAAGAGCATTTTTACACTGGCATTTATGGATTCTGATGAAGTCTAGAAGGAATAGATGAAAGCGCGCTCAATCCTTTGTATGTGTTGTACGTTTGTCTTGGTGTTTCATTAAATGGTCGTTACTATCTACTATCTACTGAACATTTCATTTGTCCTTTTGGAGATCCAAAGTATTGGCGTTGTGGCTGAACAACATATGAGGATACCCTTTATGGTACTTAGCTAGCGGACTTTCTTTTGCTGTTTATTGGTAACGAAGTGGAGCAGTGGAGTTTGGTGAATTTCGTGGTTATTTGCGTACATAATGCCGTCGGATCCTCCGACTTCTCAAGTTGTTAAGAAAAGCAAAGAAAAGGACCGACACTCGCGGTCCGCGGTTTCGGCCGAAACCACGGTTAAGCAAACCGCGAGTGTCTCGGTTTCGGCCGAAACCGAGCAAACGGTTCTATCTTCAGCCGAATCCATGACTACTACCGAGGCCCCTTCTACCCTGGTTGAATCGGCCTCTGAAGTTCTACCTGCTACTGTGGTTTCACAAGAATTATCGGACACCATCCCTTTGGATGTTTCTACCCCTGCACGTGGTGCTGCTAGGCCCTGCAGCCATGTCTATAAAGGCCTTTGCCAGGGCTAAAGCAGCCAAAACTTCTAAGTCTGTGCCTGTTAAGCCCCCTCTCACAGGCCCAGTTCCAGTTCCCAAATGCTTACTCTGGCAGAGGATCTCATCTCTTTAATAAGGGGATCCCAATCTCACCCAGACAGGGCCTCTCAACCTCCAGAAAAGAGACCTAGAGCAGAGCCCCCTGAGCCAGTGTCCTCAGATGATTCTTCTGATGATAGACAATACAGACCATCCAGAGGCTCCTTTTTCTACTTATGAAGATTCCGATGCTGAGGAATATATTCCTTCTGCCTCTCCACCAGAGGAATTTTCCTTTGGGGAAACTTTACATGCCATGAGAGAGCAATTCCATGGCAGGGACAAGATTTCTCAGATTCAAGGAAAAGGCTTAGGACCTTTTTGCATTTACCACAACATAGGCCTTTAGCTATACCTCCAGTTCTTCCTGTTGTGGATGATGCATTTAATGATGCTTGCACTGCTCCTGATACTTTACCTCCAGCCCCTGCTAAGCCCGATAGGTTCTACAGGGTCCCGGACACTCATCACCATTTATACAAGGCTCCTTTTGCAGATCCCGACACTATCTCCCAGGGGCCTAAGGCAGTAGCTTCGACCTCAGTTAAAAACCCTCTCCCTTCTGAAAGGGAATCCAGGTCCTTAGAGATGGGGTAAAAAAGTATACACCTCTGCTACTCTCTCAGCTAGGGCATTGAATTGTCAGTTTCATATGATCCAATACCAGGAGTTTATGCTTGATCAGTTAACTAAGAAACTGTCCTCTGATGATTCTTTAGATAAGAAATATGTTCTAGAAATGGTGCATAACATTCAGCAGGTTAGTAACCATTCCTTAAAATGTGGCTATGATGCACTGGAGGCTTCCTTTAGATCAGCCATGACTGGCACAGTCATAAGAAGGCATGCATGGTTGAAAGAACAGGTCTTGCCGGATCATGTTAAAGCAAAACTATTAGATGCTCCTATGGATAAGGTCAGTTTATTTGGTTCTCCTGCTCAACAGGTACTGAAGAAAATGGAAGAGAAGGCAAAATCTGTACAAACAGTGAAAGATTTCTTACAGGTTCAGCCTCCAAGGTTTAGCAGGAACTGGCCTTCCAAAAATTGGTCATTTCCAGACTCCTCTAAAACTCAGAGAGGCAGGAATAGGCGTTCAAGAGGCAGAAATCAATCCAGAGGAGGTCCCTACAGGGACGCCAGTGGCAAGGTAACAACCAGCGAGGCACAGACACAACTACTACCACTGCAACAGGGCAATCACAGTGACTTGGCTCTGGCACCGCCTACCAGGGAACAAATAGCAGCACCCTTAGGCGGAAAGTTAGCCTTATTTTCAAAAAACTGGCACTATATCACAAGAGACAAGTGGATTTTGCAAACTATAGACCAAGGCTACGGGTTTCATTTCCACACTTTACCAGGAAAAAGAGGAATGCCAAACCTACCACCAAATCAAAAGACAGAAGCTCTAAAACAAATAGCTCAATTAGCAAAGATGAGAGCTGTGGAAAGGGTACCATCTATGGAACAAGGCAAAGGATTTTACTCCAGACTATTCCTGGTACCAAGAAAAGAGAAAAATTGGAGGCCTATTCTCGACCTGTCCACTTTAAACACATTCATCATTGTTCCAAAATTCAAAATGCTGACCCTACAGCAACTTCTTCCCATGCTGGGCAAGGAGTATTGGCTGGTAACTCTAGATCTCAAGGAGGCATACCTGCACGTCCCCATACGACCAAATTGCAGAAGATACCTCAGATTTCTTGCAGGATCAGAGCACTATCAATTCACAGCATTGCCCTTTGGCTTATCTACTGCGCCCAGAGTGTTCACGAAATGCCTGGCATCAGTAATCGCTCACTGCAGGCTTCAGGGAATCCAAATATATCCATACCTGGACGACTGCCTGATACAAGCGGACAACAAAAACAAGCTAACAGAAGACTTACAAAGAGTCATTTGCTTACTACAAGCCCTGGGATACACAGTCAATATAAAAAAGTCAAGACTGATACCATCCCAAACAATAACCTTCTTAGGTGCAGATTTGGACACAGTAAAACAGATGGCATTCCTAACTGCAGAAAAACAAGAACAACTTCCTCTCTACTTCTTGGCATTAACAAAGCAGAACAAACTAACAGCAAGGAAAGTACTGCAGGCCTTGGGCTTCATGGCATCCTGCATAATCCTGGTCCCCCATGCCAGACTGCATATGAGAAAGCTACAGTGGTACCTAAAGAATTTATGGTCTCAACACAGGCACAGCTTAGAAACCGAAATACCACTAATTCCATGCCTGAAACAAGAGTTCCTATGGTGGGCTCAGGCATGCCAGTCAAACCAGGTTTGCCCTTCCACAGCATTCAACCAAGCCAAACCATCACAACGGACGCCTCAGACCTCGGTTGGGGGGCCCACATGCTGGACAAGTGCATACAAGGCTTATGGACTCCAGATCAGCTGCACCTGCACATAAATCAAAAAGAAATGCTGGCAGTAAAACTAGCAATCCAGAATTTCAGACCATTCCTCCAAGAAGGCCAGTTGATGATAAGGACAGACAACACCACAGTCATGTGGTACATCAACAAACAGGGAGGCACTCATTCATACCCTTTATGCCGGATGGCACTGGACCTATGGAATATGGCTCTGAGTTACAACATTCAGTTACAAGCAATTTTTGTACCAGGAAAAGAAAACATCCTAGCAGACATATTAAGCAGAACTACCTCGGATGCTCACGAATGGATGCTACACCCGGACATCTTCAAGGTCATCACAAAGAAATGGGGACTGCCATAAATAGACCTATTCGCATCCCCACTCAATCACCAGCTCAAGAAATTCTGCACAAGGACATACCACCTACTTGCTTGGAAGGTGGACTCTCTATCCTTCAGTTGGAAAGGCCTGACAGCATATGCATTCCCACCTCTTCCTTTGATGCACAAGGTGCTATTGAAAATCAAAGAGGAACGTCCAAGGATCATTCTGATAGCTCCAGATTGGCCAAGACAACACTGGTACCCATTACTGAGGAGCATGTCTCGGGGGAAAATGTGGACAACTACCCCTGATTCCTTTGATGTTAACTCAGAGCGACTACAACATCCTGCATCCAAACCTGAAAACTCTGCAACTGACTGCCTGGAACATTACATAAGAGCAACTAACCCAGATTTATCCCAAAGGGTTAAAGACATTATCCTTGAGGCCCGCAGACCCTCAACAAGAAGGAACTATGCAGGAAAATGGAAAAGGTTTCTCATTTGGAGTACCGAGAGGGGCAAAGATGTGTCAAAGGTAGACATTGCCAACATCCTGGAGTATTTGGCAGAGCTTTTCCATACAGGCCTGTCCTATTTCTCCATCAAGATACATGCATCAGCTATTTCTGCAGAATACAGCTTGATCCCCTGTCTTTCAAGATCCTCTACTCAGGCAGTTTCTGAGAGGAATTAAGAATGTAAAACCTCCTAGGAAACCACCATTACCAGCATGGGACTTGAACTTTGTGCTAGAAAAATTGACACTCCCCTTTGAACCAGCAGCAACAGCAGATCTTCAACACCTATCCTGGAAAACTGCTTTCCTGCTGGCAGTTGCCTCAGCAAGAAGGGTTTCTGAGCTACAGGCTTTAATGGCAGTACAACCCTTCCTAATCTTCCATCAAGATAGAGTGTCCATGAGAACTAATCCTACATTTATGCCTAAGGTGGTATCCAGAGTGTCTTTAAACCAGGCAATCCACCTACCTACCTTCTTCCCAATCCACAGAACAGGGGGGAAAGACTGCTGCATACTTTGGATGTACATAGACAGTTGCGCTACTACCTGGACAGAACCAAGGGCAATAGAAAAACTGACCAGCTTCTAGTAGCATATGCAACAGGAAGGGAAGGAAAAGCAATTTCCAAACAGACAATCTCCAAGTGGATAGGAAATTGCATTAGATTCTGTTACTCCTACCATGGAAAGCAAATTCCACAGAACATAAGGCCTCATTCTACAAGGGCTACAGCCACTACCACAGCTTTCTTACGAGGAGTGGCTACCAAGGACATTATAGAGGCTGCTACTTGGACCTCCGTGCATACATTTGCCAAGCATTATAACTTACCTTTATACTCTAGATCCCGAGCAGGGTTTGCCACTGCTGTTTTGCAAGGGATCCTAACTACACCATAATTTCTTCTTCCTCCTGCCCTAGTTTGGCTATGGTATTCTACCCATTTGTAAGGACTGCAGATGCATCCTTGAAGGACATAGTACAGTTTTGTACCTACCATAAATGTAGATGTCCGAACAGGATTGCATCTGCAGTCAGGATTACCCACCCTCCTTCCCCTCTGTGGTATTCCTAGGGTATTTGCCCATCTAATAGCTAGCTGGGGGGGATCTCATATGGTGTATTTGTTTGTATATATGTACATACATGATTATTTTTTGTGTTTGCCTTCTACTATTTGGAAACATTGGCATTTATCCAAAATTTAGCTATCCAAGAGGGCAACTGGCATCTGGGGCAAGAAACACTGAGGAAAATGGCGTCAGCTGATGCCTTTATACCCGAAGAACTGCAGCTATGACGTCGGGTGAAGTGCGACACCAGCCGAGGCCAGACCCAGACTTTGGAATCCGGCCGACCGAAGGGCTGCCTGACGACAGGACAACCCATTTGTAAGGACTGCAGATGCAATCCTGTTCGGACATCTACATTTATGGTAGGTACAAAACTGTACTTTTTGTCGGTTCCAGCTTCGGTACCGACAACCACTTCAGCACCGATCCCTGTGTCGGTGCAGACCATGACCTTGGCACCGATGACTTCTTCGGTGAAGACACCCGTAATCCAGTCTCTCTTGGCACCATTGTCCTCGGTGCAGACAAGTGAGATGGGCACCGAGAATGCCTCTTCTGTGGACAGGCCTGTTTCTCCCTCAGTCTCCGTGAGGTCCACTAGAAGCCTTTCCGAACATGATGTGTTGCGTCTTGTGGATCAGGTGCTCTTGGCCAGAGGTATCCCACCCCTCAGGAACTATTCTTCCTTGGGAGGTGATCACCCATTTCCAAAGACCGCTTCTTAGTCTCCTCCTTCATTGCCTTTGAAGTCCATAGATATAGCTCAGTCTTCCCCTTCTGCGGTCCCCTTTATAGATCTCACTAAGGAACTGCAGTTGCCTTCGTGGCAGGAAAGTTTTGCTACGACCCAGGATGTCAGTTGTGACCCGCATAGTTTGCTGCTCCTCAGCCATCCAGGGACTCCAGGTCGGCAGGCTGAGCCACTTAGGGGTGGGGTGACCCCTATCCTAGACATGCACTCCTCTTCAGGTGGACCAGCTTTCCAACTGATGGAGAAGGCTTTCGCTGCTGTTGGCGATACTGGACTGTCTATACCTCTGCCCTCCTCTGGTACACTGGTTTCACAAGTCGCACCTAGCGGACACCGGGTGCAAGGTCCTCAGGACATATTCCCACAGGAATCCACTTTTCCACTGTCTTCTCCAGCTTCTCCCTCTGAGGAGTTCCACCGGAAAAGTTCGTGTAAGAGGAAGCACATGGACTCCACAAAGGAGTCCCTCACTGAAGACACAGATTTCGATGAGGGGGAAGGATCCCCCCCGGTCACCCTCTGAGGTATCCTTTGGTGATATCCTCGAAATCCTGAAACAGAGAGGTGACTGGCAGTCCTCTAATCCGACCTCTGAGGAATCTGTGTTCTTGCAGGCTTTTCGCGCCCGGCCCCCTACCTCCTGGGTTAATCCACCTGCCGATGAACTTGTCCGGTTCATCGTGCAGTGTGCTTGGAAGGCGACCTTTGCTATCAGGTCCCTGAATTATATGGCACACTTTACCAGGCTTCAAAGGGATCTGATTTCTGAGCTCTCTGAAACCTTGGCTGGTGCCGTGTCTGAGGTCCGTGACAAAGTGGCCTCTCAGCTGGCCCCCATTGAATCAGTATCTAACTCCTCTATGCGACTGATATTTTGCGCATCAGAAGGAGCAGTGGGTTCAGCTGCGGTCTTGAGATGACACGCCTGGATGCGCTTGTGCAATTTCGCGGAACCCTTTAAGGCTTCCTTTCTTAACGCTCCCATTGAAGCCTCCTCGTTGTTTGGGCCCAAAGTTAAAAGCACACTGGCCAGATTTGAACAGGGCAGTAAGACTCTTTCTGCCGTAGGTGTCCGTTATTCTTCCCCTCAACATGCTTTCTCCCGAAACCAAAAGAGTGGGAAGATATGGTTCAAGAAATCTCGGTGTCCTTTCCGTGACATACAGGCCAAGTTCCCTCCTAGAGGCAGAAGGGGAAGCTCACAGGGAAGACGCTCCTTTCGGGGCAGAGGGGGTTTGCGTAACCAGGGTTCCAGGGATTCTTTCCCTGGTCAATCCTACCAGTGCTCTTGAAGAGCGGCCCAACTCCTTTCCTCTGGAGGTGGTTGGGGGACGTTTCTCCTTGTACCCTTCTGCCTGGCTAACCATCACCACTGATTCTTGGGTACAAAGGATTATAACCAGAGGTTATCATATCCCCCTTCGATCTTTGTCCTGCCCCTTCAAAAAACCTTCCCGACGTTCCACCCAGTCAAAGGGAAGAAGCAGCACTAGAGATAGAAAAGCTGCTAAGAAAGAGAGTCATCCAAATAGTCCCTCCAGACCAGATAGGATCCGGATTCTACTCGAGACTATTTTTGGTGCCAAAGAAAACCGGGGACTGGAGACCAATTTTGGATCTCAGTGTATTGAACAAGTTTGCGAGAGTACAGAAATTCCAGAAGGTCACAATACAGTCTATCCTCCTGCTTTTGGAAAAAGACGATTGGATGTGCTCGATAGATCTTCAAGATGTTTACTACCACATAAAAGTGGACAGGCCATCAAGAAGATTTCTGCGCTTCCGTGCGGGAGCCAGTCACTACCAGTTCAGAGCACTGCCCTTCAGACTCTCTACAGCCCCCAGAGTATTCACAAAGTGCATGTCAGTTGTCACAGCTCACTTGCGACTTCAAGGATTCCAGGTGTTAACATATTTAGACGACTGGCTCATTTCCGCCCCCACCAGACATCTGCTGGGAAGAAGCCCTGGCATACTCTCTCCTCGCTGCACAAAGGTTAGGCATAACCGTAAACTGGAAAAAATCCAATCTCACTCCATCTCAGTCAACATAATTCATAGGGGTTATCTTGGACACAAAAAAACTGCAGAGCTGCTATTCCAGAGCACAGAATTCGAAGGATAAATCAACAACTGATTCCAATCCTTTCAAGGGAAAAATCCACGGCTCACTCGGTTCTACAGCTGTTGGGTTCCATGGCAGCCTCCATCACCATTGTTCCCCTGGCCAGGTTTCACGTGAGGCTTCTACAGTGGCTACTGCTTACCCAATGGTATCCTTTTCAGCATCCTCTTTCAGCCATGATTCGAGTAACCCACAGGTGCAAACAGGATTTAAATTGGTGGATGATACACAACCTGTCACAATGGTCTCGTCCCTTCTCCCCCCAGCAACCCAAGGCCACAGTGACCACGGACACCTCCCTGATGGGGTGGGGGGGCTATGTCGGGGACAAGACAATCCAATGCACTTGGTCCGAACTGGAGGCCCGTCTACATATAAATGTTCTAGAGCTGAGGGCAGTGCTTCTGGCGTTGCAAGCATTCCATCCCCTGCTGCCATCTGGGACAATTGCGATTCAATCAGACAACATGGCGTGGTCTGGTACATCAACAAGCAAGGTGGAACCAAATCTTACCCCCTTTGTCAAGAGGCCAAGAGAATATGGCAATGGGCGATGGCTACCAAACGTTTTCTTTTAGCAACGCACATTCCCAGGAGTTCCAGCGTAATAGCAGACAGACTCAGCAGGTGCATTCTTCAACCTCACGAGTGGTCCCTGAATCCCTTGATAGCGGTGGAGATCTTCCACCACTGGGGCCATCCTTGCTGCGACCTCTTTGCATCCCCGACCAACTACAAATGCAGCAACTACTTTGCCCTGATTCCCCCTCCGGGACTGTCACCCAGGGATGCTCTAGTCCATGATTGGCCCTCAGGTCTTCTTTATGCATTTCCACCCTTTCCCCTCATTCCCCAGTTTCTGAAGAAAGCCCGTCAGTTGAAGAGCAAGGTGATCCTCATAGCACCATATTGGCCTCGATAGATTTGGTTCCCCTTCCTTTGGCCTCACCTACTAGATCGACCATGGATTCTCCATCCAACCCCAGAGTTGATCTCACATCCACAGAACCTGATTTATCCCAACTTGAACAGCCTGAAGCTCACGGCTTGGCCATTCCAATTCACTTGATTGCCAGGCAGAATGATCTTTCTTTCCAAGTATGTGATATTCTCATTGCATCTCATAAGTCGTCCACTAGAATTACTTATCTGAGCAAGTGGAAAAGATTTACCTGTTGGCTGAAGGATAAACAAGTAGATCCCGTCTCAGCACCAGTGTCAATAATACTAGACTATCAGGCCGACCTCTTTCAGTCAGGTCTATCGGCCTCTACCGTCAGAGTTTATTTGGCTGCAATTTCTAATTTTCATGAGGGTGTACAAGATTCCTCTGTGTCCCGCAAGTTGTGCAAGACCTTCATAAAAGGTGTGAATCATCTGAAGCCACCTTTTAGAGAACCTGTTCAACCATGGGATTTATCATTATTTCTACAAGCTCTGACAATGCCACCTTTTGAACCTGCCTCTTCTTAGGTTCATAGATTCATAGATTAGTACTAGGCTAACTGCCCTTGTGAGCCATTTTAAGCCTAGCCAATTATCCCTTGTGAGACTCAAACCCTGCTACCTTTTGTTTGTAAAGCAAACACCTTAACCATTAGGCCACTCTCCCAAGACCTCAAGTATTTGTCATGGAAAACCTTGTATGTTAAATTGTCTATCTCGCCTTCGTTTCTAGCTGGTTGGGATCGGCTCCGACTCTGCCATCTTCTATAGCTCGAGAGCTGTTTACTGGCTCGAGGCTACCCCTTATCCGATGATGCCTAGCGCTAGCTACCCAGATCTCATTTGTCACATCAGCTGCGAGGTGTCGTTCTTACTGGCTCAGGCTCGTATAAGTTTCTTGTTCAACTGTTTTTTTGTCAGTTTAGTGCTTTTTCTGGAATTTTATTGTTTAAATTGTAGTCTGTAACTTGTGTTAGTTTAGTGTATTGGTAGTCCCTTAGAACTCGTTTAAATTAGAGAGTTCTCCCCCTCCCCCCACCCCTATCCCTACTTGTAGGTTAGAGTTTAGTTTAATCCTTTCCTCTTTCTTATTGTTAGGTAGCCGTTTAAGTTATTGGCTTCCTAGTTTAAAAAAAAAAACATTCTTTAGCTGTAGTATACTGTGTGTTTTGCTTTTTGTTGTTAGTGTTATGGTATTTTGTTGTCACTGTTCGGCCTTTTGGCCAAAAATCAGTGTGTATCTTACAGGTATTTTGTTGGATATGTCTAAAGAATCCAAAGTGTCTGGATTCAAGAAGTGCGACTCATGCTGTCAGAAAATGTCTCTGACAGATGGTCACACTTCTTGCGTCTATTGCTTAGGCGCAGTGTACCTGCAGGACTCTTGTTCCATATGCCATGCATTCAGCCCAAGAGTTCTGCAGAAGCGCAAGAATAAACTTATTCTGAGGGTCTTCTCAAGCCCCAGGATTCACCGGCCAAGGCTCTGCCTGTGAAATGCCCTAAACCGACCAAATCACCAGCGCCAAGCTCTGAGCCGACGTTGGTTCAAGCTTTACCGGCTACTTCGGTTCCGGTCGGAACCAAGGAGACTATCTCCCCATCGGCTCCATCAGTATCTTCGGAGCCGACGTGGAGCCACAAGAGGATGAGGTCCCCTTCTTTGGAATCCATACATTCGGCTCCTCGGTCTCCCCTGCTGCAGAGTGAGGGCAGTCACAGATCTTCCCACTCCTCTCGGTCCTCTAGGCTGTCGGATCACGATGTGGAGAGGGTGGTCAGTAGGTTACTGAAGTCGTAGGCACTTGCCAAGATGTTGTCCAGCCCTCCTCAACAGGTGTCGGCTCCGTCCACTTCTGTCGATATTCCTCCTCCGACTCCATTGAGCTCGGAGCCAGAGTTTGTTGGGGTTCGAGTCGTGGCACCGTCAGCTCCGATAACTATTCCTCCTTCGGTTCCGTCGTTGACTCCGATTCCCTCGATGGTGCCGTCCGCCGAGGGATCTGGGTGCCGAGGCTCCCTCATCTGCTCCGAGGGGGCGAGTGGCATCGGACCCTTGTCCGACCCCGTTCTCCCTCTCGGAGCTTCGGCGCAGGTGAGCTCGGCTCCTACATCGGCCTCGGAGCCGTTTCCCTCGGTGCGGAGAAGGATTCCGATTTCCTCTGAACCGGAGCCTTCTCTGCATCGTAGCAGGGACGCCTTTGATGTCATGAGGAGTGTTCTGACCACTGAGTCAACTCCACATTCGACCCCACCGGCTCTGTCCCCTGTAGTGCCTGCGTTAACCTCTGCTCCTCCTCCAGACCCCAAGCATGGGAAACGGCGCTCCAGGGCACCCCATTGGGTGTTTCCTCTTCTTCAGAGACCTCCCCTGATCATTCAGAGGAGCCCCCTCAGAAGAAGTGCAAGAGGAAGCACATTGACTCCCCTGAGTCTGTCACTTCTGATACAGTCCCCGAGATCCCCCTCTGAAGATGTTTCCTTCTCGGACATCCTAGAAATGCTTAAGCAGAGGGGGAACTGGACTCCCCTAGCCCTTACCCAGGATGAGTCTGTATTCCTGGATGCGTTCGGTTCCCGACCTTCCACCTCCTGGGTTTCTCTGCCTTTCGATCCACTCATGTCAGTGGTGGCTCGAAAGGCTTTGTCAGCCCCAGATACAGTGGAACCAACCCCGAGGAGACACAGCAAGTTTATCACTGCACCCCTTGATAAGCAGTTCCTTACCAAAGGTGTTCCTGTGGATGCCATGGTGGTAGCAGCAGCCACTAAGAAAGAGTTAGCAGAAACTTCTTCATCTATCCATCCTAACAAGGAGTCCAGGACTATGGCTAGATACGGGAAGTGAATGTTTGCTTCAGCGACCTTTTCTATGAGGTCACTGAATTACTTATGCCATTTTACCCAGCTTCAGAGGGATCTCCTTAAAGAGCTCGGAGATACCCTTCAGGATCCATCAGCTGAAGGGGCTCAAGCTAAAGTGGCTTCTCAGCTGGCAACCCTTAATTCCATAGCCAACTCCTCCATGAGGCTTATTTCCTATGCAGCCGATGGTGTGAGTAGAGCCACAGGTACAGGCGTGGCCCTTAGGAGACACGCATGGATGCGGCTGTGTAATTTTGCGGAACCCTTTAGAGCGTCATTCACCAACACCCCCTTTGATGGTTCCTTTCTCTTTGGACCACAGGTGAAAGATACTCTGACTAGGTGTGATCAAGAAGGCAAGACTCTTTCTGCCATCGGAGTCCATTTTTCCACTCTTTCCAGGCCATACCCCAAGGGTCAGAAGAGTGGTAAAATGTGGTTTCGAAAATCCCAGGGAGCTTCGCCTGACACACTTAGCGAATTTTCCTCCAGGGGCAGAGGAGGAAACAACAACAACAGATGCCACCCTCGTGGCAGAGGGGGTCCGCAGAACCAGGGCAGCAGAGAATCCTTCTCTGAGAAGCCCTTCCAGCATCCCTGAAGGGTTGCCCGGCTGCCCGCCTCTGGAGGCAGTCGGGGGAAGACTATCACTGTACCCAAAAGCCTGGCAGAATTTAACACGAGACAAATGGGTACACTCAATCATATCCAGAGGAGGTTACAAAATTCCCTTCTTTCAGGGTTCAATTGGCGGCCATCTCTAACTTTCATGTTGGATTGTCTAATGTAAACATTGTCTCATAAGCTGTGCAAAGTTTTTCTCAGAGGGACTACTCTCCGTAGGCCCCCCGGTGAGAGATCCCCCTCCTCCTTGGGACCTTAATTTGGTACTAACCTCCTTAATTATGCCCCCTTTTGAACCGGCAGCATCCTGCTCTATTAAGTTTCTGTCTTGGAAAACTCTCTTTCTGGTAGCTATTACTTCAGCCAAACATGTCTCTGAACTTCAGGCACTTAGTGTTCATCCTCTGTACTTAGTTTTTCATAAGGACAGGGTTGCTCTGAGGACTAATCCCTCCGAAAGTCTGCTCAGAAAATAATCTAAACCAATCTATAGACCTCCCGGTGTTTTTTCCTAACCACACCAACAAGGCAGAATACAAATTACACCAATTGGATGTTCATAGACAATTGTGTTTTTATTTGCATAGAACGAAGGATATAAGGAAGTCGGACCAACTTTTCCTTTCCTATGCTCGGGGCAAACAAGGTCTCCCAGTTTCCAAAGTGACCTTATCCAGGTGGTTGTCTCATATTATTACCTTCATCTATCAACTGAGAAACAAAGAGGTGTCTATCAAACCGAAAGGTCATTCTACTAGGGCCTTGGCCTCCTCTGTAGCCTTCCAGTATAGGTTGCCCATTGATTCTATCTGCGCGGCCGCTACGTGGGCAAACCCTCATACCTTTATTTCTCATTACAAGTTAGATTTGGTCTCCAGAAGTAAAGCTAACTTTGGTTCCACTGTTCTGAAAAGTCTGTTCCAGTGAGCCGCCCAGGATTGTAGGTGCTAGGGACGCTGTCCCAACCAACAAGAAATGAAGGCGAGATAGACAACTTAACATAAAGAAGTTATGTACCTACCATAACGTTCCATGTTAGTTGTCTTCATCTCGCCTTCTTTCTTGCATCCCCCCCTCCATCCCTCTGTCCTATTGTACCGAGAGGAGTTCAGGTTTCACTGGCTTAGTGTTTTCTGGTTGGTTTCCTCTACTGACTTAGAGAGTATGACAGGTATGCTCAACCTTTTGCTTGGAAGGGTTTCATTATATAGCTATGGCTGGTGTTAGCTATTTCAAACGAGATCTGGGTAGCTAGTGCTAGGCATCATGGGATAAGGGGTAGCCTCGAGCCTGTAAACAGCTCTCGAGCTATAGAAGATGGCCGAGTTCGCTCCGATCCCAACCAGCAAGAAAGAAGGCGAGATGGAGACAACTAACATGGAACGTTATGGTAGATACAGAACTTCTTTTTTTGGTTGCTATTACTTCTGCCAGACGTATTTCTGAGCTTCAAGCTCTGTGTATCAAGAGTCCTTACTTGATTTTTCATAGAGATAGTGTCTCTGAGAACTAATCACATTAGCTAGATGGTTGAAGGACTGTGTGACCTTCATTTATACACAATGCAATATCTCGTTGCCTACTGCCATCAAAGCTCATTCAACAAGGTCGGTGGCAACTTCTGCTTCCTTCCATACCAGAGCTTCTTTACATGACATCTGTGCAGCTGCATCTTGAGCTTACATAACTTTATCAATCATTACAAATTGGACTTGGCCTCCAGGGGAAGAGCATCTTTCGGTTCTGTGGTGCTCAGGAATGTCCTTCCATGAGAGCCTCCCAGGAATAGAGATAGCTGGGGACTCTGTCCCATGCGTAAGGAATGAATGATGATTAACAAGATCAGATAAAGAAGTTATGTCGTACCATAACGTTCCATCTGTATTGTTGATCCTCGTTCAGTCATTACGACCCTCCTTCCTTCCCCCTCCTGTGGCTTCTAGTGGATCTCACCATCCGGTTCTCTTAGGTTATTTGACCAGAGGTAGCCTCTACCTTCTTTTGACTTGCAAACTCAATCTGAGGGGGATTGCGGGTAAGAGTTTAGCTCGAGAGTTTGAAGCTGACGCGAGCTTGGAAAATGGCCAGCTCGGTTCCGAGGTCGGAACCGATACCCATATGTAATGACTGAACAATGATCAACAATACAGATGGAACGTTATGGTAAGACATAACTTCTTTTTTTTACCCATGCGAAAACACGTTAAGAGTGTGTGTTCCCACTTAAACTGATGTGTCCTGTTTTATTTTTTTATTTATTTATTTTTTTCCTTATCTCTGTTCCCTTCACAGAGGTGAAAACAGCTTGCATGCTTTTAGTAAACATTAATGTTTAGCACCAAGAAAAAATGCACTGGCTGCCTTTAATTAATTAAATTGTGCGCAGTTATATTTTAATGCATTAAAGTAGCAAGGCTATTGGGGAGACAACTACTTTAATAACTTAATTCACTTCCTACAGTTTGCCACTTCATTTAATTTTCACTGACCTCCTTGTCGGTATAGCTTTAAATGTTAATGACATTGTACCTTATAAATTTTACTCCGCACAGTGTTCAGACATCTAATAATTAATTGCTTGCACTTGCAGAATACTCATTCCCATTTTAAAGCATTTGCTAATGAGAAAAAACAACTAATGGCTTTGCAGACGTATGAAATTTCAGACCTCTCGTGATTAATTGCTTGCACCTGTAGAGCTCGTTTCCCACTGAAAGCATTTGCTGTTGGAAAAATAGCAAATGACTTTACAAATGCAAGAAAGAAGTGTCATTTCAATCGCTTTCATAATTGTGTTATTTTTCAAGCCTGTTATTTGTCTGCAGATTACACCATGGACATTAAAACAGGCATCCATCCCTGTAAAAACAAGGTAATTATTTTCTTAATTGTACTTATAATGCGGTCAGTACCCTTTTACATCCCCACCCCAGCAGACCATGATCACAGCATTATGTGAAGTTTAACTTGCTTCTTTCCAACCTTTCCTACCTTGTTGCAGTGTAAATCCTGGCTACATTACAATTAAGAAAAGAGTACTTTCTTGAGTTAATATCTTTAATACATACTGCAGTTACTGATATGACCCTCCCCCCCCATTTAAAATAGCCCTTGACTGCACCCAATACAAAAGTGCTGTATGGTATAACATGCAGTTTGCATAATTCATTTTTATATAAATATTAATAAGAATAAAAATGTGTTTTATGTACATTTACTTCTTTGGTGTCTTGCCAAACATTATAGTTATAAAGTTCACCCCCCTGTTTAACATAGTCAAAAAAACTTCAAATCTTTCTCATCTACCACTTTTTGCAGAGCCACATTTCACATGTCTGTAATGTTGTATCTAAGTGAAGTAATACTTCACAGTCTCCAGTTTATTTCCTAATTTCACAATGTTGCAGATCATTTTCCTGTTCATCTTCAGCTGCTAACACCAGTCTCTGATTCATGTCCAAGGTGTTCCTGTTTCTGCTAGTTAGCTCATGTGCTGTTTTTATTTTCCTTTGGAACAATCAAAAAGGTTTCACTGGCAAAGTCTCTACAGGCGTGTTATTGTTAGAGGAGTGTAAATCAAAGTCCCTATCTTCTTGCTGGCTCACTCACTTGGCTATTTTTTTTAATTTCTTGTTTAGCCTGTTCATAGGTATTTACTAGGTATGCTGATCAGGAGACCATTAAGGAGCGTAGTTCAAATTCTCAGTAGCCCCAAAACACTGATTAAGTGACTTGCTCAGAATCACACAGTAGGCAAATGATGGCTGAGGAGAATCAAACCTGTACCAAAGGAAGCAGCTGTTTAGTAGCTCATAGTGTTAATGCTGTGTGTTAACTGCATCCGGAAATGTTTTTGATCCTATAGCAAAAGTGGGATAAGTTGATTCTCCCCATAAAACAAGGTAGATTAGGATTACCTGATATGATAGTGTGCTTTAGAGCCACTTAGTTAAGACTTTTATACATAAGCAGAAGTTTACAAATCAAAGTTCAAAGGAATGAAGATTGGGGGGGTTTCAAGAAATAAGGAGAGAGTAGGATTCTGGGTGCACTTCCTTAATGAGAATAACAGTAACTAGACAAAATATTATATCCATAATGCAGCACAAGAGTATTCTAAAAACTAAACCAGTACAGGAATGAAGAAGGATTTTACCTGTAGGGATGAAGAAAGTAGGTATAAAAAATAGACAAGAAGTGGCTAAAATTTACATAAGGATAGCAAGATAACAAAGGTATTGGGAGCAAATATCTACAGAAGGACGATGATGGAGTGGGATAAGGTTTGAACTGAAGAGCAGAGTGCATTCCCTATCAGAGATTGATAACTTGAGTATAGGCAAAGAGAAAGGGCTTAGGGGAGTGCCAAGTGAAAGAGTAGCTCTTGTTCGGCTTTTAGTTGAGTCTAGAAGAGAAGTTGTAATAAAATAATTAGTAGAGCATATAAAATATAGCATAACTGTTACAATCAAGCAGAATAGTTTAGAAGAGATTGGGAAGAGAGACTGAAAATGCAGTTTATAGAAAATAGGGAGAGAACATTTGTATGGTTCCCAAGTATACAACAAAGTCCAGAAGGTGTAGGATTTTTGCATGGGTTTTGTGTCCTCGGGTGGCTAGCAAATGCTGGAAGCATGATGGGAAAGAGAAAAGTAATTGGGGGTATTGTTTTGGAAGAGTTGACCGATTTAATAAATTCCCTACAGTATACTCTATCAGAAATGTTGGGGAGGAAATGGTTGTAACTAAGGAAATAATTCTTTTAAGCTGGATATATAATCTGAATTGCCTAGACTTAGTAAACCTTTCTAAATATAATTATCTTGGCAGCCAAGAAAAGCAATTGCTAGAAAATGGAATTCAAAATCTGAACCAGATATAACTGAAGCATTGAATATTGTAAAGGAGATAAAAGAATTGATGGGATCTTTTAAAGTAAGCTCCTTACTTAAACTAGATAGAAATAAATTGAATTTGTGATGACAATACATGCAGAATAGTGTTCAGGAGAAGGTGTAAAATGTAAAGGAATAATTGATCAATTTATGTAATGGAGTAAAGGAAAATTGTTAAAGAAAACACAATGATGATAAAAAGGTAGGGATATAAAAAGAGAGCACTTTATTATTTTGTTTTGATAGGAGAAAAGGTAAATTCTCACTCTTTTGATGGCAGGCAGAAATTATTGTAAGAGTGGAACACACTGCTGAAGCAGGAAAAAACTCTTGCCATGTCAACCTTGACCATGCATTCTTACAGTGCTGTATTCTGAGCTTACAACTGGTGACCCAAGGTGGGACACCTTTCAGATAACAGATGTCAGAGATCATTTTGGTTGACACAACTGACTGCAAACACTGCTGCAGAAAAAAGGGCTTCACCTAAATTTAGTGGAAAAAGAACTCATTCAGACACAGAATTCATAGTGTGCTGTGATTAGTTAGAAAAGCCCCCTTTTTTACCCCTTTACAATGAGAGGGGTTCTGCAGTTTTCTTTGTGTGGGACATGTCCTGCAGTATCGCCTGTTTGGAAGACTTTTTTATTGCAGTGTGGTGTACATTTGCTTTGTGACAGTTTTGCAGCAGTGTTTCACTTTCTGTCATGACTGTGTACTTTGTACTGCAGAAGAGACTGACCATTGTGGATCTCTGTGTTTATGCAGCTTGGATGTTCAAAAGAGTAATCTCCATGTATCTTGAAAACTTAACTAGTTTGATTAACCTTTTCAGTGAGCTGATGACATGCCATCATATTTGTTGTATTTCTTCTCACTGTCCTCCTTCCTTCTTGAATGTAACTGCTTCAATGGAATCATTGAGCCTGGAGGTTGTATTCAGTAGTTAACTAACTGCATTTGCCAGGGAAGATCAGTCTGAAGGCTGTAGCATTACAAGGTGGGAGGGCTGAATAGTGTTAGCAGAAACTTCAGAGTACAAGTGCAGAAACATGACGGGCTGCCCAGGACCTCTCAATACACATAATGTAGATTGTGCTATGCCTTGGGACTCTTAAAAAAAGCTTTTAGGCATGGCTGTCACAGGCTTGCTGTTCTCCTAGTGACAGAATTGATCAATTTATTTAAGGGTGCAAATTAAATTTAATTTAAGGCCTGGAAGCTTTTTTTATTTTAATTTGCATTGCAAAGCCTGCCTAAGCCATTGCCATACACTTGAAACCACTTTCAGAAGTCAAAGATCTGCTGTTATGATGAGTACCCACAGCGCTGTGCTTTTTTCATTTTTCTTCCACAGTGGAAAATTGCGCTTTCTTAGAAACAGTACTGTCCATTTTTATTGATTACAGTATTAACTTTTGCTGAGATGCCACATTTCTGTTCATGATTTCGTCTTCTAACATTTTACTTGCAGAATGTGTCTTGTCAGGTGCATCAGTACTTACAGTTTAACTCTCTACTCCCTCTGCAGATTGTCCAGAGTCGTCGCATTGTGGTGTCTACAAAATGTGGTCACATCTTCTGCAGCCAGTGCCTTCGTGACTCTCTGAAAAATGCTAACACTTGTCCGACTTGCAGAAAGAGGCTAAATCACAAACAGTACCATCCTATATATATTTGATTAGAGCCTTTGATTACAGATGGCATAATAAAAAAGACTGTGTAGATAGGTTGTAGTTTGCTGTATTTTTTTTTTTTATTTTGTACTGGATGGTTAAAAGAAAATCTTACAATTTTGCTTGCATTAAAGTGTGAGAGTTTCACAAGGAAAAGCTGTTGGAACACACATGTATTGGGGATAGTTTTTATCTGAATACATTACAGCCTGTTATATTTTAATTTCCCATTTTACAGGTCTGTAAATGAGACTATAAAATGGAATTTAGATATGCATATTTTCTGAATTTTTTAAGAATGCAAAATAATTTATACACTGTAGTGAAAAGCATTCTCATTTTATGTGAGGTGTTGGAATAGAATTGTACATTGATTGATGTCAGAACTTCAGACAACAGATGCTTTGCAAGTCTTGTATTTTTCATTACACTTTAAATTAAAAAAAATAACTTATAATGTCTGTGGTACTTTTACTTTTCAAAAACTTGAACACTAACACTGTTGTCAGCTTAGATCAACACGTCTCCTGCTGTTGGCTGTTATGACATTGCCTGGTGTGAATTTCTTATTGGCCTTGCCAAGGTCTTTGGCACTATTTCCCATGCAGACATTAACAGCTTTGTAAATTTGAATATAAATTATGATGTTCTTGTTCCACTATTGCAGTCATCACCTGTGGGATTATCCCTGCTGTGGTAGCCCTCGGTCAGCCCGAATACCAGAGTCAATGTTTTTGTGTGCCGGCTACCGTCGCCTGTAGTCTGATGTCAGGTCATCAGTGCTATAAAGCATGGCAGCCGACATCATTACATCAGTCTTTCTTGCCGTGGAGCCCGTAGCAGAAGCAGTTTGCACAAGTGCCAGTTGGTCGTTACCAGAAGTTGAATTTCAGCAGAAAACGTCTAAAGCTAAGTACCCCCGCTGGGGATCCTTTTTTCTTGCTCTAACCAATGTCTGAAAAATTAACAGTTGTCTCGCCTGTGGAAAGCAGATACCACACTGAGATTTTCATTCTTACTGCATCACTTGTTTTGGCCCAGATCATGACGTCCCTCATTGCCGGTTCTGTGCCCTCTTTAATGGGAGAACCATTCGAGCTCTTTTTGTACACAATTATTTCCGTGTTCCATCTTCGAATTCCGATATGGCGTCTGTCAGCCAACAATCTGTGGATATTCCGAAAAAACAGAGGTAAAGATAGAGACAGGCTACACAAGGCTAAGCCTTCCGACGACGCTACCGCTAAGCAAGTCAGTTCTCCAGAATTCGGTGAGGCGCTTTCGCAGCCCCTGATGCCTGACTCGCTATTTACACAGGCCTCTGCCGAGACCCTTTCGGAGTCTGGTGTACCGCAGAAATCTACTTAGTCTTCCAAGCCTTTGGCTGTCTCTGCCTTGGTTGGGTCCAGAGCCGCGATGCAGGCACCGGCTTCCGAGGAGGCCTTTCGCACTACCAATTCTAGACAAAAAAAGATGTCTTCACATCCGACTACCACTTGTCAGAGACCGACTGATTCTCTCAGGCCTAGAAGCCAGGCTACTCCTAGGAAATCTGCTTCTAGCCACCATCTTGCTACTGCTCCCCCACCCCAAGCTTAAATGCTTAAAATGGCAGAGGATCTCGTCTCCCTTATGTGAGGCATTAAGGCCCCTACTCCTAAAAGGAAAAGGCATCCCTCTCCAGAAATTGACAGACCAAGGGTCTGGGGAATCTAGTTATTCTGCTTTTGAAGAGGAACAAAGTCCCTTAACTGTTTGAGGATTCAGATGCAGAGGAGTCCGTCCCTTCTGCCTCCCCTGAAGAGGACCTCTCCTTTGGGGAAACCCTTCATTCCCTCTGGGAACATTTCCAATGGGAATCTCAAGACTTCCCACAGTCTAAGAAAATACTTAAGAGTTTCTGGATCTGCCCCCTGTCCCACCTATTCTGGAAGTGGTGGATGATGTTTTCCATGAATCCAGCTTTGCCCCCGATGACCTGCCTCCTGCTCCAAGTAAACCTGACAGGTACTACAGAGTACCGAATTCTCACAAATACCTGTATAGAAATCCTGCTGCAGACCCTGAGGTCATTACACAGGGACCCAAAGGAGCTAAGACTAGTTCTGCCAAGAATCCTCTTCCTTCGGGCAAAGACTCCAGAGCTCAGGACAGATTGGGTAAGAAAGTATACACTTCTGCAACCTTAGCTATCAGAGCACTCAATTGTCAGTTCCATATATTAAAATATCAACAACACTTTTTGGAAAAATTAAAACAGAAGATTGCTTCCTCCCCTGACTGCCAACTCAAAAGAGCTGGTAGAATTGCTACACTCTGCTTGTCAAGTGGCCAGGCACTCATTACAATGTGGATATGACACCCTAGAAGCCTCTAGCAGGGAGCAGTGACATGATCTGTTATTAGGAGACATGCATAGCTAAAGGAACAACATCTCCCTGATCATGTCATGTCTAAACTTATTGATGCACCCCTAGACAAGGAGTGCCTTTTTGGGGGGAAAAGCAGAAAAAGTGCTTAAAAAGATGGAAGACAAAGCAAAATCTATGCAAACAGTAAAAGATTTCTTTCAAGTTCAACCGCCCATATTCAGCAGGAACTTTCTAAGCACTGGGCCTACCCTGCACCCAGCAGACAGGGCCTAGGTAAGCCCCGCAGAGACAGGCCAACCAGGCTCCTATCCCAGGGCCAGCAAAGAAGCAAACAATGGACTACTTCCGTCTCTAAGGCAGGGAGTTGTAAGCCAAGCTTTTATGGCTAACACTCGCAATGACTCCCCCCCCCCCCCCCCGCCCTCCCTTCACTCAAAGACTAGGAGGAAGGCTTACCCTCTTCAAAGACAATTGGATTTCTATAACCAAGAAGCTGTGTGTCTTAAAAATAATTTCTTAGGGATACAGATTCTCTTTCAGCGAGCTCCCAATTCCAAGTGGGTACCCAGACCCCCCCCCCAAACCAGTGGGCAGAGACATTGAAACAGGTCCAAACTCTAATATCCCAGGGGGAAGTAGAACCTGTCCCTCCAGATCAAACAGGAAAAGGTTTTTCCTTGTTCCCAGAAAAGAGGGCACTTTGACGCCCCATCCTGGATCTATCCAAACTGAACATCTCCTTGGTGGTCCCTAAATTCAAAATGCTAACTTTGCAGCAACTCCTGCCTATGCTAACAAAAAAATGCCTGGCTTGTGACACTGTATCTAAAAGATGCCTACCTCCACATCCCCATTTAGGGATTTGTGCAGAAAATTCCTGTACTTCAAAGCAGGCTGTCACTTTCAGTTCTTTGCTCTACCCTTTGGTTTATCTACTGCTCCCAGACTATTCACAAAATGCTTGGCCGCGGTTATAGCATTCTGCAGACAGAGAAATATACAGATTTATCCTTACCTGGATGACTGCCTCATTCAGGCAGAGTGCAAAGAAAAGTTGCTCCAGGACCTTCTCTTTGTCAAATCTCTCCTCGCTTCCCTAGGGTTCACCATCAACAAGAAAAAATCAAAACAAAACCCCACCAGACAAATTATTTTCCTGGGAGCTGTGCTAGACACAGCATCCCAAATGGCCTTCCCATCCCCAAAAAAGCAGAGCTTGCTGCCTCTCTACTTCACCCAGCTGGCTTCCAGAAGCCCCTCACTGCGAGGAAGTTCCTGCAAGCCCTGGGATACATGGCATCTTGCATCCTTCTTATCCTCCTCACCAGGCTTCACATGAGAAAACTTCAGTGGTACTTAAAGAACCTTTCGTGTTAGCACTCTGTCACTAGAGACCACACTCCCTCTGATCCCATGTATAAGGGCTGAATTTCTCTGGTGGGCAGAGGCCTGTGCCAGCAACAAGGGTCTTCCCTTCATCCACTGCCCTTCCGGCCAGACCATGACACCGATGCCTCGGACATTGCTTGGGGCGCACACCTAGCAGGCAGGTGTACCCAAGGCCTTTGGAATGCCCAGCAACTTCATTTGCACATCAATCGTAAAGAAATGATGGCAGTACACAAGGCCCTAACTTACTTCCAACCCCATCTCAGGCCAGGAGTCCTCCTTATAAAAACAGAAAACACCACAGTGATGTGGTACATCAACAAGCAGGGTGGCACCCAATCTTACCCCCTGTGCAGGTTAGCCATGAGTCTCTGACTTACAGCCAACTCCATAGGGCTACATCTAATTGCCCAGTACCTACCAGGGGTCAACAACACCCTGGCAGACCACCTAAGCATAAACTTATTGGACCCCCATGATTGGCAGCTCCATAGAGAAATCTTCTGTAGATCACCCAGAAGTGGATCTCTTTGCCTCGCACCTCAACCGCCAGCTGTACAGGTTCTGCACCAGGGAATTCCACCTCCTGATGTGGAAGGTGGATGCCTTGACCTTCCCCTGAAACTCCCTCTTTGTGTACACGTATCTTCCTCTGCCCCGTATTCCCAAGGTTCTGATCAAAATAAGAGAGGAGAGACCAAGGGCCATCCTTATTATCCCAGACTGTCCAAGACACCATTGGTATCCCGTTACGCAGCCTGACCTTACAGCCCCCAAAGCTGCTTCCCCTGAGGCCATACCTCTTGACCCAGCAGGGGGGGAAGGTACTGCACCCAGACCTACAGCCTCTCAATCTTTCAGCATGGCTTATAAAAACTAAACTAAAAACTAACAAGGAGTCCCTGTTAAGAAAACAGGTCATAGACATCATCACAGAGGCCAGAAGGCCCAGGACAAGAAAATCATATGTGGGAAAATGGAAAAGATTCTGCTCCTGGAGACCATCAAAAGGGGGCAGTACCTCCCAATCTTACATCCCTCTCATCCTGGACTACCTAGCAGAGTTGCCCAATAGTGGCCTCTCTTACTCCTCTATTAAAATTCATACCTCGGCCATTTCAGCCCATTATAGGTTCATAGGTCTGTACTAGGCTATTGGCCCTGGGCCTATATAAGCCTAGCCAAAAGGTACCCTGGCTTTTGCCACCCAAGAAAATTATTTTCCTGTGCCACTGTCGAGCAGAGCCACAGAAGTGATCCCCGGGATGAATTTCCCATCTCCCATCCAATCATCGAGAGTTTTCTTGAAGAGTGCTAATGAGGAGCTTTGTTTGATATAGATAGGTAGTTTGTTCCAGAGTATGAGAAGTCTTTGGGACAGGAATCTATCCCTCCAGCATGTTCTGTTTATTGTGGTGACAAGGTTTAGGTCCCTAGAGCATGTAGCTCGAAGGGATTGGGATTTCTTTAAGTGGAGCATGTCTAAAAGCTCTGGGTTTGACATAGCTTTGTGTGTTAGGCAGAGATCGCCTCCAAGTAGGTGATATGCAACCGAGTAAAGCTGCAGTTTTTTGAGACGGTCTGCGTAGGGCATCTGTTTGAGGCCGGTAATTCTCTTTGTGGGCTATTTCTGTGGCCTTTCCAGTTGTTGTAGATGTCTTGTGAGGTACATACCAAAAGAGGCATTGTACTCTATAATGGGTCTAATGAGTGACGAGTAGAGGGGAACAGTGACCTCTTTTTTCCTGGATGAGAAACCTTTTGTGATGAGGTGTGCCACGTAGAAGGATTTCCTGACTACTGTGGCGATGTGAGTATCAAAGGAGAGACTACTGTCCTCTTAAGTCCCAAGGTCTCTTATCACACTTTCAGTGTTAAGTAGACTACTGCCTATGTGGTAGTTCATGGGTACACAGTTTTTACCAAAAGGGATGACAATGCACTTTTTGGCATTGAGCTTGAGGCCATGGCTTTGACACCAGGCATCTGTCTCAGCGAGGCCCTTTTGTAGGATGTCCACATCTTTTGGAGTTTTGATTATGGCTCCTAGTTTGCAGTCATCTGCAAACTTCGTTAGCCAAAGACCTTCTGTGTTAGCCTGTACTTCAGAGAAGTAGATACCAAACAGGAGAGGACTCAGGACTGAACCCTGTGGTACTCCTCTTGTCACTGGTCTGAAGTTGGATTTGGAGTCTGCTGCTTTCACAGTGTGGGTTCTGTCAGTGAGCCAGTTGGGCAACCCATCTTGTGACATAGGGATTGAGAGTTTATCTATAATTCCAGAGTGGGGGATGGTGTCGAAAGCCTTGGTGAGATCTAGATAGACTGTGTAAACCACCTTACCCTCATCTACAGCTTTGGTGACTGCTTCAAAGAAGTCTATCAGGTTTAGGAGACGTGATCTGCCTTTTACAAACCCGAACTGGGTGGGTCCTGAGTTTGGAGATTACCAATGTCATTGTTTCTAAGTTCCATGATGATACGTTCCATAACCTTGCAGACCATGCTCGTTAGGCTAATGGGGCGGTAGTTTCCGGGGTCTGTGGTGGCTTCCCCTTTGTGGAGTGGGATAACAGTCGCAGTGCGCCATTCAGTGGGCACATAGCCTGAGGTGAGGCTATGATTGAACATTTTACTTAGGTGGGGTGCCAGTTCGTTCTGTAGTTCATGTAGAACACAGCCTGGGGTGTTGTCAGGTCCCATGGATGCTGTGTTCTTGGCTTTGGATAGTGTGTTTTTTTACCTATGCAGCTGTGATTACAGGAACTTGGCATTCTTCTGGTATAGAGATGGGCCCTTTAGGGGATGACAGGGGGGTAAAGTTAGCATTGAACCTATCTGCCAGGATGTTGGCAATATCAGTTAGTTCTGTATATTTAGTGCCATTGTGCTGTAACTCAGAGTAGATCTGAGTGTTGCCATTGAGATTCTTGACATAGCTATAGAATGCTTTGTGGTTGTCTTTAGAGTCAGTAACGATTTTGTTTTCGTAACTAGCTTTGGAGGATTTTATGAGGGATCTCAGCTTCTTACTGAGGCTGACCAGGCAGGTTTCTCCAATCATGGAATTTTACTCTTTTTTGCAACAGTTTCTTTCTTCTGTTGTAGAGTTTGTTTATGGCAGGGGACCACCAGATTGGCTTCCATTTTTTGGAGGATAGCATCTTTGTAATGTTAGGGATTGCACGATCCATGCACTCGTGTAAGTGCTTATAAAGTGCATTTGTGTAAGATTCAGCAGTCATACCTCTATTGTCCGTCAGCATGGGTGTCGTGAAGTTTGCCACTTCTGTCTTAAGAAGCGTGAAGTTGGCTTTGGAGAAATTTTTTTACTGTGGTTTCCCTAATGGGGGGTGTGGATGTCTAGGGTGATTAGCTTGTGGTCAGATCTGACCAACGAGGAATTGACTTCTGGTGTGGAGCACCGTTTGCCCATGTTGGTAATAACCAGGTCTAAGATATTGCTGCCCCTGGTGGGGGTGTGGATAAGTTGATCCAAGGCATTGGAATTTATGAATTCCAGAAAACGTTGAGCACAAGAGTTGGTACATGAGTAGTTTTCCCAGTTAATGGTGGGGTAGTTGAAATCGCCCATTATTAGGGTATTAGGTTGTACCCTAATATTTTCCAGTGTATCAAGAAATGAGGAGTGTGGGAATCCTGGGGCATGGTGGGGGGGGGATCTGTAGCAAGCTGCAATTTGGATTGCGGGCTTGCCCAGAGTTAGTTGCACTTGGATAATTTCGGATGCATTATGCTGAGCAACTAGCCTGGAGATGTGGATGTCCTTAATGAATATGGACACGCCTCTGCCTTTAGTGTTTCGGTCCAGGTTAGGTGGCCGAAAGGTGTGGTATTAATTATAGCCTGGTAATGCAGGGGTACTCTCTGGAGCCTTGAACCAGGTCTCTGTCACTTCACAGATGTCGATGTTCTCCGTTTTAAGGAGTGCCTCGAGTGAGTGCATTTATAGTTTAGACTTCTAGCATTGAGTAGCAATACCCTCAGATTCTTCTTGTTTGTACCTGTTACGCTGGTGAATTTGTCATTTGAACCTTGCCTAAAAAAGGCACTATAGGGGTGGCTAGAGCCTTAGCCAGTAACCGGAATCCCAGGGGCGACAGGTGCAGGCCATCTCTTGCAAAGCATCGTGGTTTGTCGATTATGTCATCCCATGCAGACAGATACTGGATCCCCTTAGAATGACACCAGAAGCTTAGCCAATTGTTGAAGTCAATCATTTTGTCCTTGTACTATGGTATCATTCTGGGTGATGGCAGGATGCTACTCAGGGCTAGGGTCATACCTGCCTGGGCTACAAGATCGGACAGCTCAAGTGGCCTCAGAAATCTTAATTAACCAGGACAGACTGGCAGTTATCTCTGTCTACTCAGTCTTTTGTAGATTCCTCCATGGAGGTCTGTCTTTATCTTTTCGAGCCATGAAAAGACTCATTCCTCTTTGATTTCCTAATCTTTTGAAAAAGTAGTACCTACACAGTTACAGGAACTAAATCTTTATCAACAGGTTGATAAATAAGATGCATTGGTGGCACAACAGCTTTCATATCCCAATGTATCCCTCACCTCTGGGGAAAAAACTTCTACTACATCTCCAAAAATGTCACAGCCTTGCAACCTTCAAGGTAAGCCTAGATAATTTTATAGGCAGCCTGAAATGCCCCTCTACTCTGTCTTGTCTTGCCCTCCTTAAGGTTAGTGACTGCTGGCGAGTGTTTGACATTTGTAATGGTCTACAGACTGATTGCCTAGCACTTATCTATGTAAGCTGCATTGGCTGGTATATATAAAGTTCAGCTTAGAACTTTTAGATGTTCAACATTAATTCACTGCTGCAGTAACCTAAGCTGTTTGGGTTATGTCGTGTCATGGACATGATTAACTGGCTAGCTTTTCAAAGCTTCAAGGCATTTTCCATGCACTATATGAGTAGAACTCCATATAAATGGTAGTTAAAAGCTTCAAGGTTTCTTGCTGCCAAAGTTCTTTCCTTTTGCAGGCATTCTGGAACTGACAATCCGCTAACAAGCCTTCAGGATTGGGCAGATGTTTCCTCTGCTATGGAAAACCTTCCTTTTTTTTCTTTAATAATATTTTGGGCTAGGAAATGTATTTTGTATGCACTGTTATCAGATATGAGGAGGTTTTACTAAAGTGAATGCACGTGCAAACTTTGTATAAAATCTGTTTTTTAAACTTTTTATTAAATACTTTATTGAGTTTGTGTTGCAACTGTTACTTTCAGGAACTGTCAGTGTACAGTTTTCCTTTAACCACTGTTTCACTTTCACTGGATTACCAACTCTTTTAGACTCTGCTGCCTATTTTTGTAGCTTCCTTCATGGCTGGAACTGTGCAACGGTTATCGGTCTTCTCAGTCCCCCCCCCCGTCTGTAAGAAGACAAAAATTGTCAGGGAGTCTTTGGTTGTCAGGCTGTCTCCAGATACTTCTCATTCCCACTGCCTTAGCGGCATATTGTATTTGTCAAAGTAACCCGGTAATGGCTGGCTTTCAAAAGCTCAGACTTCTCTCCCTCTTTCTTCCTGTGACAGCTGATTGCGTCAGCATATACTGAGAGGGAAGGCTACAGCTGTCGCATGAAGTGAGTATTCAGTCTTTTTCTGCCATCCAAAGAAGAAATTCCTCTGACTCTTCATAGGACCCAGTGTTGATTTTTTTCCGGTGTACTGCTCAGTTAAGCCCCATTTAGGGACCCCCTTCTTCTCTTTATTATTAGATGATTCTCTTTCTATTTTTAAATGCATGTTATTTTAATAATTTATTTTTGTCAATCTACAGCACTTCCTGTGGGAATTTGTTGCAGTGTTCATTTGGCTTCAGTCTTTGACAAGGGCTTGTTTTACTGTTTCTGAGGAAACTTTCAGCATTTGCCAAAAGTGTATTGTGTATGTGTGCTATTAGCGACACGTCTTTACTGTTACTCTGCTTTATTTTCATCTTTTGAGAGGAAAAATGTTACTGAACTTTGTTTCAGCATTGATACATTTGCTATATGTATAACTCTGTGTGTGTTTTAACATTGGATTGCGGTTTTACTGCTAATTAAATTATTTGAATGTATTGTGGAGATTTTATTCTCTCTGACAAAAAAAGTATACTTTAAATTGATATTAAACGTAACATGGTTAAAATGTATGGAGCTACTTTTTAACACTGGTTTTGCACATTAGTTGCTTTTTTGTTCAGACTTTGTGTACCAGAAATTCTGTAACTTCTGAATACATTTCAGGTTGTTTTTGTTATATTAGCACAGTCTGAAATTTATTCAGAATACCAAGTACTGTCAGTTTATTACTCTGGATGGTGCTCTGTTCCTTGACTGGATGGATCCTAACTGTGGTACCCCCTAGTCAAATCTGGTTATACCTAAAAAGAAAAAAATAAATAAAAATGTGCCTCAGCCTATGGTTAGTGATTCTGTTGGGGCCACTGCTCAGTTGCAGACCACTTACCATTTGCCCCCACTGTGGAACAGGGGTTAGACATTCTCCAGGGCTGTTCCAATACCTGATGCAGGTATGGGAGAACTAAACTCTTTAGGTTCAAGAATAATCTGGCATACGAGACTCTTTGCCAGACATAATACCCTGTCCCCAGATATTTTGTCTAGTAGTGAAATTCACAAGAGAATGAAATGGAAACTTCATCACTGTATGATAATTTGATTATAGTTTATAAGAAGGGTTTGGGAGGGTGGCCTAATGGTCAAGGTGTTTGCCTTACAAACATAAAGTACAGGGTTTGAATCTCGCAGGGGATAATTGGCTAGGCTTAAAATGGCTCGCAAGGGCAGTTAGCCTAGTACTAATCTATGAACCTATGATGTGGTTTCCTTGGCTAAAAATGTTCTGCAGACCGCTAATTCTGGTGGTTGTGTTCCCATACATGGATTTAGTACTAGAGACCTTTTTGTTTCAGACCATGAGTAATCTGATGGAGGCAATGTTGATTTCTTAGATGACACTGAATCCAGTCACTCTGATACTTCAGAATATGAACTTGAGCATAATTCGAACAAGTGTTCACTTCTCAGATGATGAGATCACTAGATTTAGTGATTTTTTTTTTTCCTCAGGAGCACACTGGAACTACCCTAGAGCTAGGCAAGGTATATAATCTTATAAAGGATGAGATGCCCAGTTCTGTGGCTGTCACAACCCCACCACCTCCAGCGTTGGAAGATGTTTATAGAGCTGCCTGCAGGACACTGGTATCTCTTCCAACAGTCCTTCCCTAAAAAGGCTTGAGAATATATAACGTCTCTTCAGATATAACAAGATGTTCGTGTTTCACTGTTGCAGTCATTACATTTGGGTAATCCTGCTGGCAGGTTGCCCTCAGTCGGCCTGAATTCCAAAGTCCTGGGTCCTGCGTCGGCTGCTGTCGCCCCTTCCCTGACGTCAGGGGTATAAAAGATGCGTCCAACACCATTTTCTTTAGTCTTTCTTGCCGCGCGGTGCCTGCAGCAGAAGCAGTTTGCAAGTGCCAGTCGGCAGACTCCTGAGATCTTCGTGTTCGAGTTTCAGATCCGAAGTCTTCAATAAAGCTAAGTACCCCATTGTGGAAACTTGTTTTCTTGCTCCAGACCGATGTCAGAAAAAGTTAATAATTGTATTTCCTGTGGTAAGCAAATACCTCATAAGGATTTTCATTCTTACTGTATTCCTTGCCCAGGCCCTGATCATAACATTGCTGGTTGTCGGTTTTGTGCTTGATTTAACCAATGCACTATTAAGCGTCTGTATGACTTTGCTTTAAACTATTTTGGCCGCCTATTCAATTATCCAAAAATGTCGTTGGATAGCCATCCGACTACCGGAGTTCATAAAAAACGCAAAGAAAAAGAAAGAGACAACCGAGGCCCAAAACCGACGAAGCTTCTCCGAAGCCAGTCGCCAGTTTTCAGTGAGGCACTTTCGCAGCCCCTGACGCCCACTACTTTAGAGTTGCAGCCCGCTACCGACTCCCACGTGGAGTCGGCCATGCCGCTGGAAACTCAAGGTATTGGAGCCTCGGATACTATTCCTTCAGATGGGTCCGGAGCCGCTGAGCAGGCACTGGCTTCTGAGGTTGTATTCAGACCTAAACATCTTTACATTAAACCGACTTCAGCTTCAAAGGCAAAGGCCACAGCACCTTCTAAAGCAAAGAAACAAACTCAAGAGCCACATGGGCAGGCCTCTATGCCTAAAAAACAGATGCTCAAAATGGCCGAAGACTTAATTACCTTGATCAGGGGTTCCCATCCCCCTCCTGATGAGGCCTAGGCAAGAGTCTGACTGAATCTTCAGATCAGGTTTCTATTTCTTCTGATTCCTCTTCTGATCAGGAATACCCCCCCCCCCCAATGAGGATTCTGATGCTGAAGACTATTCCTTCAGTTTCTCCTCCAGAGGACTATTCTTTTGGGGAAACCTTGCATACCATGAGGGAGCATTTCCACTGGGAGAGCCAAGATTTTTCAGAATCTAAAAAGAGGCTCAGGGATTTCCTTTTACTACCTTAACACAGGCCACTAGCCATTCCACCTGTGTTGGACATTGTCGATGATGTGTTTTCGGAGTCTAGTCTTACCCCTGACTCCGTACCTCCAGCTCCTGTTAAGCCTGACCGATATTACAGGGTTCCTGACTCTCATAAATTCCTTTTTAAAAACCCTGCTGCAGACCCAGAAACTATTTCACAGGGTCCCAAGGGAGTTAAGACTTCAGCGGCAAAAAACCCTACCCCCTCTGACAGGGATTCTAGGGCACTGGACAGATGGGGAAAAAAGGTATACACATCTGCTACCTTGGCTATAAGGGCCTTAAACTGTCAGTTTCATATGCTCAAATATCAGCAGCATGTCATGACATTGCTTAAACAGAAAATGTTGTTAAACTCTGAATGTGCAGGAAACAAGGAAATGCAGGATTTATTGCATGCAGCTGAACAAGTTGGAAAGCATACTTTGCAATGTGGTTTTGATTCTTTGGAGGAGGCCTGCAGGGCTGCAGTTATGGGTTCTGTAATTAGGAGGCATGCTTGGTTAAAGGAACAAAATCTGCCTGATCATGTCAAAGTTAAATTATTAGATGCACCTTTGCAGCATGATACTTTATTTGGTGTTAAGGCAGAAGAGATGTTAAAGAAAATGGAGAACAAAGCTAAATCTATGCAAACTGTCAAAGATTTTTTACAAGTACAACCACCTAGGTTTAGTAGACACTGATCAACAAAGAATTGGTCCTTTCCTGTGTCAGACAGACTTCAAAGGGGCAGACCCAGACGCCCTAGAGGCAGATCCCAGGCGCAAGGTTCATACAGGTCAAAGCAATTGGGGTGCCTCTACCTCCAAAGTTGGAGAAGACAAATCTCAACCAAACAGGAAACAGTCCCAATGACTTCCCCCTGCCTGCACCAAGCACTTATCTCCTAGCAGCACCCTTAGGGGGAAAATTAGCACTTTTTTTTCAAAATTGGCACATCATAACCCAGGACAAGTGGGTTCTAAATATCGTGTCACAAGGCTAACAAGTTCCATTTCCATACCCTGCCAAAGGCAAACGGCTGGCCAGATCTGCCAAAAAATCAATGGGCAGAGGCACAAAAACAAGTCTTATCCCTCATGGACATGGGGGCCATTTAACAAGTACCAGAGCAAGAGCAGGGACAAGGATTTTACTCAAGACTGTTCTTGGTACCCAGAAAGGACAAGGCTTGGAGGCCAATACTGGACCTATCTATTCTGAACACATTCCTGGATATACCAAAATTCAAGATATTGACTTTGCAGCAGCTACTGCCCATGCTGGGCAAGAACGCTTGGCTTGTGACTTTAGACCTAAAAGAGGCATACCTGCATGTCCCAGTCAGACAAATATGCAGAAAATACCTCAGATTCAAGGCTGGCTCAATGCATTACCAATTCTCTGCACTACCCTTTGGCTTATCTACTGCGCCAAGGGTCTTGGCACCAGTAATTGCATTTTGCAGATAAAGTGGAATACAAATATATCCTTACTTGGACGACTGTCTAATTCAAGCAGAGAACAAGGACATTCTTCTACAGCATCTGGCGTTTGTGAAAAAACTTCTAACATATCTAAGGTACACAGTCAACGAAAAGAAATCAAAACTAGTACCCTCTCAAGAGATAATATTCCTGGGTGCAAGCTTAAATACAACTGCCCAGATGGCTTATCTCACGCCAGACAAACAAAGGCAACTGACTACCTATTTCAAAATGATGGCAACAAAGGCCCAGTTATCTGCAAGAAAAATTCTGCAGACTTTGGGCTTCATGGCATCCTGCATCCTACTAATTCCATATGCAAGACTGCATATGAGGAAACTACAATGGTACCTAAAAAGTGTTTGGACTCAACATTGCCACAGCCTGGAAACTATGATTACTCTCATTCCCTGCCTGCAACAGAAGTTTCGATGGTGGGCAAAGGCTTGTCACCAAAACAAGGAACAGCCATTCACATTACCCCCAGCCAGGCAGATACTAACAATGGATGCATCAGATTATGCCTGGGGGGCCCACATGGCAGGAAGATGCATTCAAGGCACATGGGACTCAAACCAAATGCATCTATATATCAATCAAAAAGAGATGCTAGCTGTTCAAAATGCCCTGACAGCCTTCAAGGACCTACTTCATCCAGGACAACTACTGATAAAGACGACAACACCACGGTCATGTGGTACATAAACAAGCAGTGGGGCACACATTCTTACCCCTTTGAAGACTAGCCATGACTTTGTGGGACACAGCATTGACTTACCAAGTACATCTGCAGGCACAATTCCTGCCAGGAAGGAAAAATACTCTGGCAGATGAACTAAGCAGAAACCTCATGGATCCCCACTACTGGCAGCTGAATCCACAAGTCTTCAGCATAACAAGGAAATGGGGATGCCCGGACATAGATCTATTTGCCTCCCCTCACAACTACCAGCTAAAAAGATTCTGCACAAGGATTCATCACAGACAAGCATGGAAAGTGGACGCCCTATCTTTCATCTGGAAAAACCTATCAGTGTATGCCTTTCCCCCACTGCCTCTCCTCCCCAAGGTACTCCTAAAGGTTAGGCAGGAAAAGCCAAAGATGGTACTAATTGCCCCAGACTGGGCATGCCAGTACTAGTATCCAATATTAAGGAACTTGTCTCAGTGCCCAGCTTGGACCTTACCTCAAATACCTCATCTACTGTCCCAGCAAAACAATCAGATCCTGCACAGCCGACTCAGGACCTTAAACCTGGCAGCATGGCGGATAATGTAGTCATACAAAACACACCTCTCAGTAAAGCTGTGATGGATGTCATTTTGGAAGCCAGAAGGCCTAGTACTAGAAAATCTTATGCTGGAAAATGGAAGAGATTCTGTGCTTGGAACCAGGCACAAGGGACTGATATAGCTGTGCCAAATATTCCTCAGATTTTTGCAATACCGAGATGCTGGACAAAGTCCTATCTTTTTCATCTATTAAAATTCATGCCTCTGCCATTTCAGCTCATTACAATACAGAGCCACCAATCTTTTCTCATCCCTTATTAAAGCAGTCTTCAGAGGAGCCAAAAATGTAAGGCCTCCAAGGAGATCACCAATGCCTGCATGGGACCTTAACTATGTCTTGGAAAAACTCACCCTGCCGCCTTTTGAGCTAGCTGCTACTGCTGAAATAAAGTTTTTATCTTAGAAAACAGCTCTGCTCTTGGCAATAACTTCTGCAACACAAGTTTCAGAGTTACAGGCACTCATGGCTGTGGAACCTTTATCATTTTTTATCCAGACAGGGTCTCTCTGAGGACAAACCCAACATTGATGCCTAAGGTGGTGTCCAGTGTGGCTCTTAACCAAATTATTCATCTGCCAACTTTTTATCCAAAACCACAGAACAAAGGGGAGAGAATTCTGCATTCTTTGGACGTACACAGACAGCTTAGATTCGGACAGAACCAAAGGTTTCAGAAAGACAGAGCAATTACTAGTGGCATATGCTGCCGGATCACAAGGAAAGACCATCTCAAAGCAGACTATTTCAAAGTGGATAAGCCACTGCATTCATTTCTGCTACTTACACCATGGCAAGCCAGTGCCCAAGGGCATTAGGCCACATTCAACCAGAGCTGCAGCCACTTCAGCAGCCTTTCTCAGGGGAGTACCATTTTAGAGGCTGCTACTTGGAGTTCAGTGCACACCTTTACAAAGCACTATCATCTACCACTCTACTGTAAATCCAGGGCAGGCTTTGCCACTGCAGTTCTGCAGGGCCTTATAGCCGCTACTAACGCTGTTTAGCTCCAGCCTCCCATCCGTAGCTTTGGGACTCTACCCAAATGTAATGACTGCAACAGTGAAACATGAAGAACATAGTACAGTTGTGTACACTTACCATAAATGTAGATGTTCGAGTGCATTCACTGTTGCAGTCCATGTTACCCACCCACCATCCCCCTTTTCTTCTGATGGATCCTATCTTTCCTTCTCTGATTTATACAACCTATGTGGTGTATTTGCTTGGAGATGAAGGTAAAGTTTATATTGGTGCTTGTATTTATATATATATATATATATATATATATAAATTTTGGCTACCCTTTTAGGGGGCACCTGACATCTGGGGCAAGAAAAACTAAAGAAAATGGCATCAGCTGCATCTTTTATACCCCTGATGACCTGATGTCAGGGAAGGGGCGACAGCAGCCGACTCAGGACCCAGGACTTTGGAATTCAGGCCGACTGAGGGCAACCTGCCAGCAGGATTACCCAAATGTAATGACTGCAACAGTGAATACACTCGAACATCTACATTTATGGTAAGTGTACACAGCTGTACTTTTCTCTTCTGATTTGACTGCTGACTCACCTGTGGTCTCCCCAACCATCTGCTAAAATAAAAAGTCCTTGGCTTTAATCCAACGCCCTGATAAAAAGGGAAAATGGTTACATTTTCAGGACAAAAGAATGTCTCATTCTAATAGTCAAGCCTTCAGAATGTTAAATTATCAATGTTATATGGAGAAATTTATTTACAGTGAGTGTACAGTTTGGATAATATCTTTACCTGACTAACAAAGGACTTCTATGAATGAAATTGTTTCTAATTTGACTCTGGTTTTGAGATGTTTTGAAAGATTTGCTGCATTTGTACATGTAGAGCAGAAAATCTAGTCTTATATGAATATAGTTGTAATTTGACTGTGGTTTCGAGACATTCTTTGAGAGGTGTGTGCGAATGTGCAGGTACAGTTTAGAGCAACGTTGCTTCTTCCACTGTATTAAGGCAGCATGCTTTGTGGCATAATCAGAAAGTACAGTTGAGTAAAATATTACCATAACAGTAGATCTAACAAAAGTAGACCAAGATTTGCCATGAAATGTATAACAAAAGTAAATGGGCTTAGATATCCAGGAGATGGTGGTTTGAACTCCTGAGTTGAAAGGAAAAAAAAAGCTGATCAGATTTATTTATGAATGGCTTTAGTTTTATCCGAATAGTACCTGAGCTGTCTGTACAAATCCAAGGTATACAGGACCCTCTCACTAGTAGAGTGAGGGGAAGGAAACAAGAGGGGAGTTGTACTGCCTTCAAGGACAACTCATTTACTACCTTGGGCATAAAAGAAGGATTAGCATGAAGGGACACCCTGTCCCTGTGGAAAAAAACAAAAAAGGAGGAATGGCCATAAGAGCCTGTAGCTCAGAAATGCTCCCAAGCAGATATAAGAGCCAACACCAAAACGGTCTTCCATGTACAATGTTGCAAAGAAGCAGAATCTGCAAGTTCAAAAGGAGTTTGAGTCAGTTTTTCCAAAACAAAATTAAGGTACCAAGGAGGAGGCGGAACAGGTTTCCTTGGAGGCCTAATATGCAGGATGACTTTTAAGAAATTGTTTGACTTCAAAATGAGAAGCCAAAGAAGGATTCAAGGGCAGACCAGCAGAAATGGTCCACAAAAAAGCCTTTGCAGAAGAATAGGCCAGACTGGAGCAACTTACACAAATAAGAGGACCAGAGGAACCCAACAGAAAAAGGATCCTGCTTATGAGCACGGCACCAGACAAAATCTTTTCCATTTGGACATGAACGATTTTCTGGTTGAGGGTTTCCTTGCCTCCTGTAAAACCATGAGTACGTCCTCAGAAAACAAGTGCCTGAAAGGGTCAAACCCCTATCATCCACAGTGTCATTTGAAGAGTGGACAAGTGAGGATAGGTGAGATAACTTGTCCATTGTGAGAAGATACAACTGGTAAGGTAACTTGTGGTGATTGCCCCTGGCCAAATGCATTAAGAAGGAGAACCAATCCTGTCTTGGCCAAAAGGTAGCCACTAGCAAGATTTTTGGGGAGTCCAGCAGAATCTTCTGCAGGACTCTTGGAAGTAGAGGAAGAGGCAGGAAAGCTTATAGAAACATCCCCCTCCAAATAAAAGAAAGGGCATCCTCTTCCACTCTGGATGGCATGGCACTGTGGAACAGAAGAGGGGAAGCTGCCTGTTCAGAGGAGAGGCAAAAAGATCTACTTAAAGAATACTTCACCGATGGACCATGTCCAGAAACGTGTCTCTGTGAAGCATTAATTCTTGAGCCTGTGTTTTGGACCTACTGACAGATTCTGCCACTAAATTGTGCTCTGAAGGAATGTATTCTACCTGAAGATTTAACTGATAATTGAGAGCCACCTCTGAAGCCTGAAGAGCCATCCTGCAGAGGAGGTAAGATTTTGTGCCTCCCCGCTTGTTAACACATGACCTCAGTGTAGTATTGTCTGTGTATACCTTCAAGGGGCATGGAGACAACATAGGGTGAAAAGCTTGAAGGGTAAGAATCAGAGCTCTCATTTCTTTGATGTTGATATGTTCTGACTTCTGATGGGGAGGCCAGAGACCCTGAACTTTCATGTGACTAAAATCAACCCCCCCCCCCACACCCCATGTCTCAGACATCGGTTACAAGTTCTTGAGAAGGGCTGAATGGGCCAACCTGGGTTGAGAGCAATTTGTTGAATCCACCACTGAAATTCCTTCTTTAGACAAGGGACGAAAGGTACACTGAAATCCAGAGGGTGACAGTGCTGCAGCCAAACTGACTTAAGGTACCACTGAAGCTTCCATATGGTTCCCTATTACATCCTCGAAGACGCACAGAATACGTAAATGCCGACACGTCTTCATCGAACCACATAAACATTGATCATCATGAAGCACGAAATCCAAAACATCGAATTGTCATGGTTGGCTGTTCCGTGGTGTAGCTCCGTAAGGTAAGTGTGCAATATGTACGGACCTTTGGGTTAGGGTGCGGGTTAAGGTAAGGGCATAGATGCTAATGTATGTGAGATTTAGTGTAGGGTTAGATGTAGGGTTTTGTTACATGTATGTGTGTGGAATATTTTGTTTGGGTATAGCTTGTTAAGGTAAGTGTGCGATAGTTATGGACCTTAGGTTTTGTTACGTGTATGTGTGTGGAATATTTATTTTGTTTGGGTATAGCTTGTTAAGGTAAGTGTGCGATAGTTATGGACCTTAGGTTTAGGGTGCGGGTTAATGTAAGTGCATAGATGGTGGTATATGCAACATTTAGTGTAGGGTTAGACGTAGGGTTTAATTTAGGGTTAGAAGGAGGGTTTTGGTTAGTGTAAGTATGTCTTTAGTTTGTTTGGGTGGGTAGTATGTAGCGGGTGGTGGGGTGGGACAACTATAACGGTTCAAGCCTTTGAATTTCGCGGTTTAGGGCGTTCGGTGTATTCGCGGTTCACGGAATATGTGTCTGTGTTTATGTATTCGGTTACTAGGGCTTTCAATATAGACCCCTTCCATATTTGCAGTCTAGCAAAAGGAAGCATTGGAGTAGAAGAGGCCATGAATTCCAGGGCATGAAGAAACTGCCTTGCTGGCATGGCAGTCAGAGGAAGAAGAGACTAATAGAAGGCTGTCCATGACAAAACTTTTGGAGATGGAAGACAAACCCAGCATTTTGGCACTGCCTGAATTCTGCACCCCAAACACACATGATCTTGACAGTGAGTTAGGACAGACTTTTGGAAGTTGATAGTGAACCTCAAGACTTTGAAGAAGAGATTGGTGAACTCCAGATCCTCTAACAGGCGACTGTGAGAAGGCGCCTGAAACAGGTTGTCTAAATAAGGAAAAATTTGAATGCTTTGGAGCCTGCAGAAAGTAATCACAGGAGCTAGGCATTTTATTAAAACCCATGGGGCAGTAGAGAGGCCAAAGGACAAAGCAGAGAACTGAAAATGAAAAGAAGATGCAGAGAAACTTAAAAACATCCTGAAAAGATGGTGAGTAAGGATATGTAAGCATTTTTCAAATCCAACGACACCAGGAAATCCTGAGGTAATAAGAGGAAACTGGGTTTGAATAGTAAGCATCTAAAAAGAAGAGACCTTAAGAAAGGTGTTAAGCTGGGAGAGATCCAGAATAGGTATCCCAAGTGCCCTCCTTTTGAGGAACCAGGAACATCCTGGAATAAAAACGCTTTCAAACTTTGGAAGGGAGGGATAGTTTGAATGGTTTCTTGATTCACCAGGGACCCTAGAACCTGTAGGAAATGAGGAAGTTTCTTTAGAGGAAGTTGAGGAATCCCTGAAAAAGAGGGAGAGAGTCACCCTGACTGATGATAAAAGAACTTAAAAGTCTGAAGTGCTGAGATGCCAGTTTGGAAGATGAAGGAAGCTGGTCTAAAAGAAGTGGGGGGTGAATTGTCAGAGAAGCAGACTTGTCAAATAAAGGAGGCTTCTGGGCCACAGATATGAGAAGCCTTAGCAGAGGGCATCACCCTTCCTGCCCTTGGAGGCCTGGCAGGGTTGCCTGCATACAAAAGCAGATGTAGAAGGATAATTCCTGTAGAACATGGGGATTGGAATGACAAAAATATGTTTAGGATCCTGCAAGGCTTTGCCTTTCTCTTGAAGAGACTTAAACATGTCAGCAGCAGCCATCCCAAAAAGATGTATATTATCCAAAGGAGCATCCAACAGTTTGGCCTTAATGTCCTCAGGCAGAGACTGTCGACAGAGCCAAGAATAACATCTCATGACATACCCAAAAGCCACAGCTCTGGAAGAGGCAACAGCAGCATCATAGCTACACTTAGAGTGGCGAGCCACTTGAGAAGCAGACCCTAAAAAAGATAAGGCACAGGATTTGCATTCTGAATCAGAGAGGTCAGAAATAACCTCACAAGCCTGGGCAGTCAAGGCCAGAGCATGCCTGATCATGTGGATCTGGTAATTAACAGCCATAAAGGCCAAAGTAGAAGCAGTGTAAAATTTCTTATCAATCCTCTCCATTTCCCTATTATCCTTATCAGAAGGCAAAAGTTTTGAAGATTGCAAAAGCTTAGAAAGTTTGTCAGAAGAAACTGAAACCACAATAGGATCAGCAGAAAGACATTTAAATAAAAACTGACAATCCTCAGGAACCTTATACAGCCTATCAGGCTTCTTAGGAGCAGGAGGCTGAGAATCAGGATTCTTGGTAGTAGCAATGAAAGTATCTTAACAAGGCTAGAAGAGTCCCACTTAAAGTATTCCATCACCCTAGCAATTGTGTCCCCAAAGGACAATTTCTTAAAAGTAGACTCAGGGCTAACAGACTTCTCTTTATCAGAACTATAAGGCAAAAGCAAAGACATCTATGAAAAATATGACAAAGGCCCCCTCATCAGACACTGAATTTTCATCTGAGGAATCTGGTTTTCTAAGCCATTTAGAAGGGATAGATGTCCAATGAGGAGCAGATACTGAAACCTCATGAGGAGGCTTTTGGTCAGGGAGGAGCTTCTCTGTTTTCTTATTATATCTCACCAAGGTCAGTACCTCTGGTATTCATTAGGGCTGATGCTCCTTCCAGGAAAAGACAAAAACAGAAGCATGTTTCGGTCCATCCAAAGGATCCTCAAAGGGAATGCCATGAGTTTACTCGTGCTTGTTGACCCTAACACCTCAAATGTCATTTGCTGCCTTAAGAGAAAAGACATGGTCGCTTCTCACCTTTCGCATTACTATATTCTTTTTGGGATTAGAGTGAGTTTGATAACTTTTCTACTTATATTTTATAACATCTATATTTTTATGTACTCCTTAATTCTTCTAGTATTTCCTCCTTTCCCTTTTGAAGTACTTGTGTACTGCTAACTTTCTTTACCATTATTGGTAGTTCCACCCAGAGGGAGGCAGCAGCACTAGAAATACACAAGCTGCTAGAAGAGACAGTCATCCAAGAGGTACCCCCAGATCAGAGAAAGTCCAGAACTTAATCAAGATTCTTTTAGCGCCAAAGAAAACAGGGGACTGGAGACCAGTTTTGGATTCCAGCAATCTGAACAAGTCAGTTCAGTACACGAAGTTCCAGATGGTCACAGTTCAGTCCATTCTGCTTTTTCTGCATCAGGACGATTGGATGTACTCAGTAGATCTTCAGGGTGTGTGCTATCTTATCAAAATGAACAGATGTTCCAGAAGATATCTCCTCTTCCGGCTATTGGCCAGTCATTACCAATTCAGAGCTCTGCCCTTTGGTTTCACCACAATCTCCAGAGTGTTCACCAAGTGCAATGGCAGTAGTGACAGTTAACTTGAGACTGAAAGGATTCTGTGAGTTCCCGTATCTAAACCGACTGGCTCATCACTGCTCTGACCAGACATCAACTGAGGGAAGCCCAGAATTATATACTCCAGATATGCTTCCGTCTGGTTATTTCGATCAGTCACAACAAATCTCATCTGGAACCAACTCAGACATTAGAATTCATTAGTGCTTCTTTCAACATGATCACACAAACAACATCTGTTCCTCTGGCAAGAGTTCAGACTATTCAGTTCCAGGTCAGGAAAATCATCCAAAACTCTCCTCTCTCAACCCGATTAATCCTTCAAGCTTTAGAGTCCATGTTGGTGGCAATCATAATAATACAATTGTCAAAGTATCCCATGAGAATGCTTCAGTGGACATTAGCTACTCAGTGGTCCATTCTTTACCATCCTCTGTCCAGTCAGATAAAAATATATCCTATGGTGGATACTATCAAGTCAAGTGCAGGAAGGTCACCCCTTTGTTCTTACCCAACCTAAAGCCATAATAATCACAGGCACCTGCCAGATCAGGTGGGGGCATTGCCTGAGAAGGACAGTCCAAAGTATATGGTCCCTCAAAGAAGCCAACATGCATATCAGTGTCCTGGAGATGAGAACTGTCCTAGCGTTGCAGACCTTCCCAGACACACTCCCCACTGGGACTATTGTGATTCAAACAGACAATATATTGGTGGTCTGGTGCATCAACAAACAAGGGGAATCCAAATCTTATCCCCTCTGTCGAGAAGCTTTAAGAGTGTAGCAATGGGTGATCTCATCCAATTGATTTCTGATAGCAACACACATTCAGAGGATGTCCAATGTGATTGCAGACAAGTTAAGGAAGTTCATTTTGATGCTTTGCAAGTGGGCTCTCAAGATGAAGGTGGTGGAGAGGATTTTCCATCAATGGGGTCAACCTTGCAACAATTTTTTCACATCCCCTCTCAACAAGTGCAGCAGGCTCTTTCTTTTATCCCCCCACCGGGGAAGTCAACAAGTGGTGCTCTACTTCACGATTGCCCCCCTGGTCTCCATTATGCCTACCCCCATTACCCATAATCCCCAAATTTCTTCAGAAAGCATCTCAATTGAAGAGTACAGTAATCTCATTGCCCCTTATTGGCCTCGTCAGGTTTGGTTTCCCTTTTTGGCCTCATCATCTGTATCCCCCTTGGATTCTAGATCTAACTCCAGACCTTCTGTCTCTTCCAGCAGACTCATTTCATCCAGACATTCCGGGCCTAAAACTGACTGCATGGTTTCTTAATTTCCTTTGATTGCTAGACATCCTAGGCTGTCCTATCCGGTTTGTAATATTCTTTTATCATCTCACAAAGCTTCCACCAGGAAACTTTACAGAAGTAAATGGAAAGGATTTGTATTTTGGGCACAACAGAATCAGTCACCCCTTCTCTGTTCCTGTCTCTAAAGTTCTGGAATTTCTAGCATCAATCTTTAATGAAGGAGCTAGCTCTTCTACTGTTGAAGTGCAGTTAGCTGCCATCTCCATCATTCATGGTGGAATAGTTAATTCATCTCTATCATCTTCCACACTTTGTCGAGCCTTTCTAAGAGGTACATTTCTAAGATGACCTATTGAAGATCCTATTCCTCCTTGAAATTTAGATGTATTGTAATCCCTAATCCAATAACCATTTGAACCTTCAGCTAACACTGAACTAAAGTATTTAACTTGGAAAACTATATTTTTAGTACCGACTACCTCTGCTCGAAGGGTTTCTGAATTGCAGGCCTTTAATTCTAAGCCCCCATACTTGATTTTCCATAAAGACAGAGTATCCTTAAGAATCAACCATTCCTTTCAGATTCTGGTGTCAGAATCTAATATGAATCAAACCATCAACTTACCAGTATTTCCAAATTTTTTCTAATAATGGAGAGTATATGTTACATCTGTTGGATGTTCACAGACAATTACATTTTTAGTTGCATGGAATGAAAGACTTTAGGCAAACAGAACAATTGTTTGTATCCTTTTCGGATTCAGAATTGGGCAAATCAGTTTCAAAAGTAACATTAGCCAAATGGGTTAACTGATTGTATTACTTTTATTTATACTAAACTGGGCATGCCATTACCCAAACCAATAAGAGCACATTCCACAAGATATATAGCTACTACTTCAGCTTTTTTGTCTAGAGTTTCTGTAGATGATATTTTTGCAGCTGCAACTTAGGCCAATCCTCATATTTTTATTGCTCATTACAAATTAGATCTGGTCTCTAGGAACAAGACAGCCTTTGGTTCAACACTACTCAGGAATATCCTTTCTTATAGCCTTTTTGGGTATAGGTAGCTGGGGACTCTGTCCCAAGAGTTGAAGAATGAAAATTGATATTGGATAAAAAAGTTATGTACTCACCATAACGTTCCATCCGTGTTGTCCAGTTTCATTCTTCCTCAACTACCCTCCCACCAACACCCTCCTAGTCATTCTTTTAGAAGTGTCAAAGACACTGAAGGAACCTTGTTTCTTTCTTTGATTCTGTTCATTGTTAGCTTGATATTTTATTCCTTTGCAATGCTCTATGGATATAAAGGGCAGCAAACAAGATCTGAGGTATGTTAGGGACTAGGGCATTATGAGAAAGAGAAGACCTCTACAGCTTTCAGTGATCTATGAGCTAATAAAAGCGACATCAGATCTAAGGATCGGATCTGAACCCAAGAGTTGAAGAAGAATGAAAATGGGCAACACAGATGGAACTTTGTGGTAAGTACATAACTTTTTTTTCAAAAGTTGGCCAGTACTGAGTTACTTTGGCAGATAACCCAAAGTGCCACTGACTGGCAGGAGGATTTGCACAACTGTACTTTTTGCTTCAAGCCACCTAAGGGCGTCGAGACTGCTCTGGTTGGATTTGGTTCCTCATATAACTCATTTTCCCCTTGCCCCCTCTGGTGTACTGCAGCCACTAAGGATCAGGAAACAGACAAGTTCTCTGTGACTGCAGGATTGCACACATCCTCCAGCACACTTAACAGAAGGCCACTCATCAGTCTAAGGAAAGGGGGTGGATGAGGTGTACCTGCCTATTTGGGAAAGCAAGCCTGTGCTCCATCTTAGTATGCCTGCTATGGGTTGGTACTGTTCAAGTGAGCTTCCCAGGAAAAGAAAACAAAATAGTAAAGATTAGGCTTCTACTGTTTCTGTTTCAATTAGCAGAGAGGTTTGCTGAGTTTCTAGGGAGATAATCTGTTTTAACTTTGCCTACTTTCTCTTCTGGGAAGACAAGAGAGTCCCCCCCCCCCCTCTCTTTCTGACTCTGATTTTCCATCAGAAGATCAGGGATTGGAAAGAGAATGTGCTTCAAATTGTGTCAATGTGAAGATCATGACCTTTCTTTTTCTGAAACATTATCGGTGATGAAAGAGGTTTTTTTTTTAAGTGGGAGCATAATTAAATTCCCGCTTCCCAGCAGATATATTATGTTTTGTTAAAGTTAGACATTCCCTACTCTGCAGCTATTCCTGCTGTTTTATATGCTTTAAAGAATATTTTCCTCACAGCTTGTAGTTTACTTAACAGTCAGCCTCCTGTACCTAGTAAAGCTGCACGAGACCTCAGACTCACAAATATTTGATCTGAAGTCCTTTTCATTCTTCAACACATGGGTTTGGATCCAGCCCTTGGATCCAGCTCAGCCACATACTCCAGACTTCAAGTCCAACTCTTGAGCTCCTTTTTCTACCCATAATGCCCCAGTCTATCCCCATTACCCAAGATCTTGTTTGCTGCCATCGTGCTCAGATGCAGGTTCCACTCTCAAGGGAAATTTAGTGGTTTACTGTGAGTCAGATCTTTATATTTTCTGTACAGAAGTTTCTTCTGATTATTAATTTCAATCTCTATCCTTCCTCTTAATTTTTTTCAGGCGTTAGACTTCCTGCTGTCTTGGATAGTATTTCTGTCGTATCATAATTTGTTTCATTTTGCCCTTTAATCAGGGTATCCTCTTTGAATTACCATTGTTCCTCCTTTTTCTTTCCCACAAAAAAAAATTCCCTTTTCTTCTACCATGTTATTTCTGTACTACCTACTGTTTTATTATTGTATTGCTTGGTACTAATTGCTATGTCAGATAAACCAATAGTTTTCAAAAAATGCACTTCTTGTGGACATAAAATTCTGAATTTGGATGCCCACAAGGAGTGCGTTTATTGCCTAGAAGCCTAACTGCTCTATCTGTTCAACATTAACACAAGGGCTCTGGCTGCCCAATGCAGCAAGTTAATTCTAAAAGGCCACCTATCTCTACTTTGACTCTATCTTCTGGGGCTCAACCCCCCCCCCACAAAATTTGTCTACTCCATTGGAGCACAGGAAATGCTCCTTGCCCAGAGTCCCATGGACTTCGAGCCACCTGTCAAAAGTCGAAAAATCTCTGCTTCAACATCATCGAATCCAAAGACCCAAACTTTGCATCTGAAATCATGTGATCCAAAATCTTCAGATCTGATAAATCAAGTCAGCTAGTCCAGTGGCGCCTTCCTCGGATCCTAGATCCTTGGATCTGAAGCCTAGCACTTCTCAAAGAAGTCGCACACCAGAGTATATGATTAAACCAATTTCTCCTACTCTGCTGTCTCCATTCTTTCAAACTCCTAAGAAACACTGAAGGCCACAATCCACTACATCCTCCAGGTCCTCAAGAAGTTTATCAGAAGTGGATGTGGCTAGGATGATGGGAAAATTTCTCAGAGCTCAGATCTAGATGGGGTTCATACCAGCTTCATTCCCCTCTTGGATCCATGAACCTTCGAACATCATTCCACACTATTCTCTCTCCTGTGATCCATCCAGCTGATTTGGAGTCCCAGGATCCAAAAACCCAAGGGGAGGGGGGGGGGGTCTGGTGTCAGATCCAAAGATCTCTTCGACTCCAATGGTATCCCTGACTAGTATCGGAGTGGGTCCCAGAGCTGAAGTGTTGGTGTCGGATCCATGGGGCCAGGATGGGATCTGTTGTGCCTCTTTGAGCCTCGGCCCTGGATGATTCGGATCTGGTCCCATCCTCGAGGCATGGATCCAAGAGCAGTCATGATCTGCCTTTGCTGGGAGCTTTGGCTCTTGCTCTGGCTCAGCTGGCCAAGCCTTCTCCTGGTCTGTCTGTCTTCAAGATAGTGGAAAGGGCTTTTTCTCCCTCTAGAGACGGGCCTTTCCCTCATCGGTTCTGAGCTATGAGTCAATCAGGCCTACTCCACAGGGACAGCTAGTTCCAACTAATTTACAGGCAGTTCCTGTAGAGGACCTCCTCCTCTCTTCCAATACCTCCCCTGAACATCCCATAGAGGAGATCCATCAAAAGACAACATGCAGGAGAAGGCATGTAGATTCTCCACTGAAGTCTGTCAAGGTGGATACTGATTTTGATGAAGGAGAAGGGTCCCCAAGATCACCAGCAGATGATTTCTCCTTCAGAGACATATTAGAGATTTTCAGACAAAAAGGTGGTTGATCTTCCAAAAATCCTTCTACAGAAGAATCAGTTTTTTTGGAAGCTTTTGGTTCTGGCCCATCTAAGTCTTGGATACCGCCCTCCCGGCAGATGAACTCATTGATTTTAGTTTCCCCCTAGGCTTGGAAGGAGCCAGATACCATCAAACCAATCCCAAAGAGACCTGATAAATTTTTAGCCCCTCCCAAAGACAGTCCCCCACTGGAGCAAAAGAGTCCCAGTAGATGCTGTGGTGGTGGCGGCGGCGCCCAATGAAAATTAGCTAGCAGAACATAGCTCTTCTGTCCATCCTCCAAACAAGGAGTCCATGGTGCTGGACAGATTCAGAAAGTGAGTCTTTGCCTTGGCAACCTTTGCCCTGAGATCTCTTAATTACCTGGCACACTTCACGAGGCTTCATAGAGATTTGACCAAGGAGCTTGCAAATAACTGTCTGCATCCATGTCTACAGAGGATTTTAAAAGAATGTACTTTCAACTGACCACTCTATTGTCTGTTTTGAATGCTTCAATGGGGTTAATTTTTCACACAGCCGAAGGCACCTGACAAGTGGTTGGTTCACCCTAAGGAGACATGCCTGGATGCAGCTATGCAACTTTGTGGAGCCCTTTAAGACATCTTTCATCAACGCACCCTTCAATGGCACATTCTTATTTGGGCCATCAGTAAAAGAGATGCGTAGCAAAGAAGAAGGAAAGACTCTGCCTGCCATAGGAATGAAGTTTTCTACCCCTCAATGAACCTTCTCCAGGAATCAGAGAGGTAGTAAGAAAATGATTGCGAAAATCTCAGGGACCTTTCCAAGATCTGCACAGAGACAACTCCTTCAGAGGCAGAGGAGGAAATTCCAATGGGCGATATCACCCTAGAGGCAGAGAAGGCCTGCAAAATCAGTGTTTTCAGGATTCTTTTCTGGACAGACCTTTCTGGCAGTTGTGAAGTGCTGCCCAACTCAGGAGGCAGCTGGGGATAGATTATCCCTGCACACACATGCGTGGGCAAATACAAGGCAAGATTTCTAGATGCTAAAAATCTTATCCAGAGGTTATTCTGTTCCAGTTTTCCAACTTTCTTTTCACAAAAGGAAGAAACTTCCAGACATTCCACCCAGTCAGAGGAAAGTGGCAGCGCAAGAAATTGAAAAACTCTAGAAAAAAGACTCATCATCCAAAAGGTCCCACCAGACCAAATAGGATTTAGAACTTACACTTCTTTCTTCTGCCCAAAAGACTGGGGACCTCAGAACAATTTTGTATCTCAGCATTTTGAACCACTATGTAAGAATTTGAAGTTCCAAATGGTCACACTTCAGTCCGTTGTGCCATTTCTTCGCAAGGACGATTGGATATGCTCCATAGGTCTTCAGAATGCGTACTATCACATCAAAATAGAAAGGTGATCCAGAAGACATTTATGCTTTCTGGGGAGATGGTCATTACCAATTCAGAGCCCTGCCCTTTGGACTCACCACAGCTCCCCCCCCCCCCAGGATGTTTACCAAATGTATGGCAGTGGTGGCTACTCATCTGAGACTCCAAGGATTCGGAGTGCCTCTATATCTGGATGACTTGCTCCTTACCACTCCCTCCAAGTATCTTCTCCAACAATCCAGGGGCTGTTTACTCGAGATTTGTCAGTTACTAAGAATAACAATAAATTAGGCCAAATCAAAATTGACACCAGTCCAGAGCCTGCAGTTCATTGGTACACATCAGAATACAACACAGATAGCATCTCTACCACTTCATCGTATTTCCACTGTGACGCCCGTGCCCTGGCCCAGCAATCAAGGAGCCTCAATCCTCACCACTAACACCAGGGAGGGCGTCCCATATAACAGAAAAGGATAAATACACACAGTAAAGTACAATTTCCCTTAAGTGCACACACAGATCACAGTCAGTCAGGGGCTGGTTGCTCCCCAGGTCCCCAATAAGACTCCCCACTGGTACAGCTATAGGGTCCAGATCTCAGCCTAACTGGCAAGCTAACCTCCAGTACCCTCTCTGTCCAACCAGTGCTTCGTGCCCCTGCCTGAGTAGCTGACACACACACACACACACTTGGAGATAAGTATTTATACAACTTCACAGACACTCCTGGGAAAGGCTGACACAGATTCTCCAGCTGTGCCCCTTTACCCAGACTATACGGTAGGAATCACTGCCACCACCAGCTAATAATTATCAGCTACCCAAAGGCCCTTAAAAGGGTGCTCAGTTATTACTGTGCAATATTATTATCCAATAGGCTCATAAGCCGGTACTAGGCTACCGGCCCTAGGGCCTATACAAGCCTAGCCATAACAATTTCCTGGCTATTTCTTCCATACTATTTACTTCCCAGGACCCCTGTCTAGCAGGACGACTGACGTGATCCCCGGGGTGAATTTCCTTTCTCCCATCCAATCATCAAGGTTCCTTTTGAAGAGGAAACAGAGGCGCTCTGCTTGAAATGTATGGGCAGTCTATTCTAGAAAACAACCATACGCTCCGCAAGGATGGCATGCAGGGTCAAGCCAACAATGTAAACCACCAACGACCAGCAAAAAATGATAGCACGCAGTAATGAAGAAATAATGATTATTTATAATTCCTTCAAATCCAGACCGGTTTTGGCTATTCAGCCTTTATCAATGAATACAATAAAGTTTTTTTGAATGAAATGAAGCAGCCTGCATTTATACTAGTCTCTGATTACCTGGAAGCAATATTACAGCACCACCCAGTGGCTGGAGTAACAAAGTGCATGCTCCATTCTTGATTAAAGCATATGACCACTGACATAAAAATGCCAGAGGTGTAGATATTAAGTCATATTTTTAAAGATAAAAATCAAAGCTCTGGAAGTAAGCCATTATATGACATACATATTACAAGGTAATAGACCAATACCATAGTCACTATTTGTGAATGCATATCATAGTGTAAAAAAGCAGAAAATATATATCACTAGTATATATATATTTTGAAGGGTGATAACCACAAGTTCAAAAGAACTGAATAATAATGAACCGAGTACTGATCATATAATATATTACAAAATAAGGCAAAAAGAGTATATTGGCCTCATTCTCAGCTATATTATAGATTATAATAAATTGAAATAATATGCTTGTAGATGATACAAGTTCAACATTGTAATTGTGCAATACTCAATGTTTAACACCAACATACCAGATATGAATACCAAACCATACATATACATATTCGTATCCTGAACAATTTTTTATCATGCTTTATAGAGTATAATATGAACGTTGGTAGGCCTAACCACCATTGAATGGTTCGTACTAATTCTTGATCTATATGAATGTTTGTTGTTGTAACCGTGATTATGAAATCCACCAGTGTTCAGTGAAACTCACAGATGGTCATTCAGACCTGGGGGGAATAAACATCCAAGGGTGGTTATCCAATGTTGTTCCTTGTGGTTTAAAATGGTGTGCCAACCCTGTTGGTTGTTCCTATCTCCCTGAATTTTGTCAATGATCATGAACATAAACTGAGCATTGGGATGTTGTATCGTGTGTCTGTATAAAGCATTTGTTTCTTTTTTGTTCCTCATGTCACTACGATGTTCTGTTATCCTTATTCTAAGAGACCTAGAGGTTTGACCAACATAAAAAGCTTTACATTGGCAGGTAGCTAAGTAAATAACCCATGTACTGCTGCAATTACCAAACACCCTGGTTTTAAATACCCGATTGGTGTTGGCACTGGTGAATTCTTTCAGTGTACTAACTTGTAAACAGGAGCAGCAGTGACCACATGGAAAAGTACCAATTAGTTTATCACCACTGATAGTGGTCTGATGATATATCGCACCTCCCCCTTCTCTGTTTTTGTAATGTGAAAATAGCCCTCCCAAATTCTTGCCTCTTCTGTATGACATTTGACATTGAGGGCCTAGTATTGACCTTAAAGTGTCATTAGCCAAAAGAATTTTCCAGTTGCAATTAAGTATATCCCTGACAATAGGTTGGTTCCTGCCATATGTGGTGACAAATCTCTGGTTAATGTGCACGTTGGATGTTAAATCTTTATACACAAGTATTCCACACTGGGCGGGATTACAATCCCTGCAATACTGGCTTGAGAGAACAAACTTATATCCTCCGGGCTTCAACACCTTACTTGTCTGCATGGCGGAACATGTATTAAACAAAAATGTCTTTTATTTCCATGGAGAATGCTTTTGGCAGCTACAAGGTACAGCAATGGGAGCTTCCTTTGCACCCATTTATGCTGACTTATTCATGGCCTAGTTTGAAGAATGTATGATATATTACAAATCACACAATATTTACATGGTGGAAATCGATATCTGGCGACGATATTTGGATGATTGCTGGATGGTGTGGAAGACGGATGAAGCATATCTAAAGGAATTTATGGAGTACCTGAATGGTAACATTTGGGGTATTGAGTTTACGGTTACATGTAACAGGAGTACCATAGATTTTTTGGATGTTACTGTTTACCGTAACGCAGATGATACTCTAAGTACCAAAACATTTAGAAAATACCCTCAATACAATACATTTGTACACGCCTCCAGTATGCACCCGAACCACACCATCCGCAACATCCCTAAGTCTCAATTTATGCGTATCAGACGCATTTGTTCATCTCATGATGAATTTGAACATGCCAGACTTGATTTATACCATAGATTTCAGGACAGAGGATATAGAGACATAGATATATATCAAGCTAGTTCATGGAGCAAAACCATAGACAGGGGAACATTGATACAATACAAAAAATCAGAGCATGCTCATCAGGATTCTATCTTGAGATTTGTCACCACATATGGCAGGAACCAACCTATTGTCAGGGATATACTTAATTGCAACTGGAAAATTCTTTTGGCTAATGACACTTTAAGGTCAATACTAGGCCACAATGTCAAATGTCATACAGAAGAGGCAAGAATTTGGGAGGGCTATTTTCACATTACAAAAACAGAGAAGGGGGAGGTGCGATATATCATCAGACCACTATCAGTGGTGATAAACTAATTGGTACTTTTCCATGTGGTCACTGCTGTTCCTGTTTACAAGTTAGTACACTAAAAGAATTCACCAGTGCCAACACCAATCGGGTATTTAAAACCTGGGTGTTGGGTAATTGCAGCAGTACATGGGTTATTTACTTAGCTACCTGCCAATGTAAAGCTTTTTATGTTGGTCAAACCTCTAGGTCTCTTAGAATAAGGATGACAGAACATCGTAGTGACATGAGGAACAAAAAAGAAACAAATGCTTTATACAGACACACGATACAACATCCCAATGCCCAGTTTATGTTCATGATCATTGACAAAATTCCGGGAGATAGGAACAACCAACAGGGTTGGCACACCATTTTAAACCACAAGGAACAATATTGGATAACCAACCTTGGATGTTTATTCCCCCCAGGTCTGAATGACCATCTGTGAGTTTCACTGAACACTGGTGGATTTCATAATCATGGTTACAACAACAAACATTCATATAGATCAAGAATTAGTACGAACCATTCAATGGTGGTTAGGCCTACCAACGTTCATATTATACTCTATAAAGCATGATAAAAAATTGTTCAGGATACGAATATGTATATGTATGGTTTGGTATTCGTATCTGGTATGTTGGTGTTAAACATTGAGTATTGCACAATTACAATGTTGAACTTGTATCATCTACAAGCATATTATTTCAATTTATTATAATCTATAATATAGCTGAGAATGAGGCCAATATACTCTTTTTGCCTTATTTTGTAATATATTATATGATCAGTACTCTGTTCATTATTATTCAGTTCTTTTGAACTTGTGGTTATCACCCTTCAAAATATATCATACTAGTGATACATATTGTCTGCTTTTTTACACTATGATATGCATTCACAAATAGTGACTATGGTATTGGTCTATTACCTTGTAATATGTATGTCATATAATGGCTTACTTCCAGAGCTTTGATTTTTATCTTTAAAAATATGACTTAATATCTACACCTCTGGCATTTTTATGTCAGTGGTCATATGCTTTAATCAAGAATGGAACATGCACTTTGTTACTCCAGCCACTGGGTGGTGCTGTAATATTGCTTCCAGGTAATCAGAGACTAGTATAAATGCAGGCTGCGTCATTTCATTCAAAAAAACTTTATTGTATTCATTGATAAAGGCTGAATAGCCGAAACCGGTCTGGATTTGAAGGAATTATAAATAATCATTATTTCTTCATTACTGCGTGCTCACTATCATTTTTTGCTGGTTGTTGGTGGTTTACAGTCTATTCCAGAGTCTGGGGAGTCTCTGGGTCAGGAACCTATCCCTCCAGCATGTTTTGTTTATTGTGATGACAAGGTTTAGATCCCTGGAGTGCGTGGCTCTGAGGGATTGGGATTTCTTTAAATTTAGCATGTCCAACAGCTCTGGGTTTGACATGGTCTTGTATGTTAAGCAGAGATCGCCTCTGAGTAGATGATATGCGACAGAGTATAGCTGGAGTTTTTTAAGGCGGTCAGCATAGAGCATCTGCTTTAGGCCTGTGATTCTTTTAGTGAGGTATTTATGCGGCCTTTCCAGTTGTTGCAGATGTCTTGAGAGGTACATACCAAACGGGGCGTTGTATTCTATAATGTGTCTAATGAGGAATGAGTACAGTGGGACAATGACCTCCTTTTTTCTGGATGAAAAGCCCTTAATGATGACATGTGCCACATAGAAGGATTTCCTGACTGTTGTAGCGATGTGGTTATCGAGGGTGAGACCACTGTCCACCTGTGTCCCTAAGTCTGTTATCACACTTTCGGTGTTTAGTGTACTGCCACCTATCTGGTAATTCACAGGTACATGTTTTTCCCAAAGGGGATAACTATACATTTCTTGGCATTGAGCTTGAGCCCATGGCTGTGGTACCAAGCATCTGTTTCTGTAAGGCCCTTTTGTACAGTATTCACATAATTTGGGGATTCAATAATGGCTCCCAGTTTGCAGTCATCTGCGAACTTTGTTAGCCAGAGTCCCTTAGTGTTGGCCTGTACTTCAGAGAAGTAGATGCCAATCAAGAGCAGTCCCAGGACTGAACCCTGAGGTACACCACTTGTCACTTGTCTGGAGCTGGATTTGGAGCCAGCTACTTTTACAGTGTGGGTTCTGTCAGTAAGCCAGTTGGCAACCCATCGAGTGACTTAGGGATTAATGCCCAGCTTAGTAAGTCTATGTATCATTCCAGAGTGGGGGATGGTGTCAAAGGCCTTGGCGAGGTCCAGATAGGCTGTGTGGACCGCCTTACCCTCGTCCACGGCTCTGGAGACTGATTCCAAGAAGTTAGTCAGGTTCAGGAGACAAGATCGGCCCTTCACGAACCCAAACTGGGTGAGGTCCAGTGTTTGAAGGTTGCCAATGTCTTTGTTTATAAGTTTCATGATAATACGTTCCATGGCCTTGCAGATCAGGCTCCTCAGACTGATGGGGCGGTAGTTCCCGGGATCCAAGGTGGATAACTGTAGCTGTGCACCACTCAGTGGGCATGAATCCTGAGGTGAGGCTATGATTAAATATGACATTAGGTGAGGTGCCAGTTCATTTTGTAGTTCATGTAATAGACAGCCCGGGATGTCATCTGGTCTGATAGATGCTGTATTCTTAGCTTTGGAGAGTGCTTTTTTTACCTGTGTAGCCTTTATTACCGGAATTTGGCAATCTTCCAGTTGTGAGATGGGCCGTTTAGGGGGTGAGAGGAGGGTAAAGTTGGCACTGAATTGATCTGCCAGGATATTGGCAAACTCCTTGGGATCAGTATGTTTAATGCCATTCTGTTGTAGCTCAGAGCAGATCTGAGCATTGCCATTTAGCTTCTTGACATAGTTATAGAATGCCTTGTGGTTGTCTTTGGAATCTCTGGCAATTTTATTTTCATAACTAGCTTTGGAGGATTTTATGAGGGATCGCAGCTTCTTACTGAGGCTGGTAAGGGAGTTTGCATCCTGGGATTTTCGTCTTTTCTGCAACAGTTTCTTCCTTTTGTTGTAAAGTTTGTTTATAGCAGGGGACCACCAGATTGGCTTCCTTTATTTGGAGGACAGCATATTGGTTCTATTTGGGATGGCATGATTCATGCATGAGTGGATGTGCTCATACAGTGCCTTAGTGTAGGATTCAGCAGTCGAACTTTCATTTCCAGTCTGCATGGGTGTCATGAAGTTTGTCATTTCTGACTTGAGTAGCATGAAGTTGGCTTTGGAGAAGTTTTTAATGGAGGTTTCCTTACTGGGGGGGGGGGTGTGGGTGGGATGTGGATGTTAAGGGTGATTAGCTTATGGTCAGACCTGACCAATGAGGGGGTGACCATAGGTGTGGAGCATCGATTTCCCATGTTGGTAATGACCAGGTCTAAGATATTGGAGCCCCTGGTGGGACTGTGGATTAGTTGATCCAGAGCGTTGGAATTTATGAATTCCAAGAACCACTGGGCAAAGGTGTTGGTACACGAGTAGTTTTCCCAGTTAATGGCAGGGTAGTTGAAATCACCCAGTATTAGGGTGTTTGGTCGTATGTTAATATTTTCCAGTATGTTTAGAAAGGTGTAGTGAGAATCTTGGGGCATGGTGGGGGATCTGTAGCAAGCTACAATTTGGATTGCAGTCTTACCTAGTGTTAGTTGCATCTGGAGAATTTCCGATGCATTGTGTTGGGCAACTAGCCTGGTGGTGTGAATATCTTTGGTGAATGTGGACACTCCTCCACCTTTAGTGTTTTGGTCCTGGTTTGGTGGCAATAGAAAATGTGACTAAGCAATGAAGGCTTATTGGAAGGGCTTATTTATAGGATCCCTTATAAGCATGCAATGTACTCTAGAGCTTACTTTATCTCTACATAAACCAGCCACAGTTGAAAAGGGTTTAAAAATATTTAATAATAAATACTAAAAATGCAAGGCAATACTACTACACCACAGTGCTACTCAAGAGTTCAGATATCACACAGAAACTTAAAATAAATCAGTAGTACAGTTCTGACATAACAGAGAAACACTCAGTTCTAATCTTTATAGTCCTAGCTATTACTACAAGAAAGCATACTTCTGAAATAACTTACTTAAGACAACAGGCAGAGTGCTGAGAGTTGGATAGCCAAGTCAAACATTCTTACAGTCTCTCTGAGCAATAGTTTTTAAAATCACTCAAACATTTCTGCTGGGCTCTCCCAGAGTACATCATTCTCATTTAGTTCCCATTACATAATTTCTTTGACACTTCATCTGGAGTTCCCATGCCAACAGGCTACATTATTTAACAATCTAACACCTGCTCAGGAAACTACAACAATAAAAGACATTTCACAGGTACACTCTAGTAATTACTCCTTAAGTTAAAACAATAGAAAGAATGTGATAGCCCAGACCAAATTGCTCCGAGCTCTGGAGATCAAAGAACATACAAAACATCATTTTAATTTCAAAGAACATTTGAAATGCTTGACTTAGTTTTCCTTACAGCAGTTTTTTTTTTCATTTAAGAAACAAGCCTGTATTTTACATTTATATTTACAAATGACAGAATTATCTGCACAATTCTATCTGGCTAGGCTGGCAGCCTTCACCCATCTTCCCCAGTCTTCACATCCACCATCAGAAATCGGGTTTATTTGCTTATCTGCCATCCATCTCCCCAGCCAAATAAGTTTTTAAGCACTAGGATCATGACAGCAGCCATTGTGTTACTTCCTTTGGCATGATTCTTTATGCATGTCCTTAAGTGGACTCTAGCTGTTCAGTGGTGTATGCTTCAACAACCCCTATCCTTTCCAGTCAAACTTACTGCTATTTGCAAACATCACATCAGCTGGTGGCTCTAGTCAGACAACATGCACCTAGGGCAACCTTTTATTCTACCACCCCAAACTGCCACAGTGACTATGGATGCCTCCCAACTGGGGTGGGCGAGTATTTCGGTGCAAGCCACATGGTCCCCTCAAGAGACATGTCTGCACATCAGTTTACTAGAGATGAGAGCTGTCTTACTAATGTTGCAGGCCCTTCAAGATGCTCTTCTTCTAGGAACTATTGTGATTCAGACCAACAACGTCTATGGTCTGGTACATCAAAAAGCAAGGAGGAACTCGATCGTATCCCCTCTGCAGAGAGGTCATGAAAGTGTGGGAATGGATGATCTTCTCAGACTTCTTTCTAATTGCAGTGCATATATTGTGGAAAACCAGCATGTTAGCAGACAAATTAAGCAGATCCATTCTGATGTCTCACGAGTTATTTCAATCAATCTGTAGTGGAAAGGATTTTCCTTGGTTGGGGCCAACCTTGCTGTGACCTCTTTGTGTCCCCCCACAAAAAGTGCAGCAGGTACTTTGCTTTTATTTCCCCTCAGGGGGAATCACCAAGAGATGCTCTAGTCCATGTTGGCCGTCCGATCTAATTTATGCTTATCCTCCTCTTCCCTTGATTCCCAGATTTCTGCAGAAAGCAAGCTGGCTGAAGAGCTCAGTCATCCTCATTTCCCTCTTCTAGCCTCAACAGATATGGTTCCCCTTTCTGTGGTCTCATCTTAGTTATCCTCCATGGATACTGGAGCCATCTCTGGATCTTTCACACCCATCAGGAATCAAACATCCCAGTATCCAGACCTTCAGACTAAACACATGGTCTCTCCACTTCCAGTAATGGTTAGACAGCCCAGGCTTTCTTCCCATGTATGTACCATTATTTTATCTTCTCAAAAATTCTCTGCTAAAAAAGTTTATAAGAGCAAGTGCAAAAGATTCTCCCCTTGAGATGTGAAAACTGAGGCTGATCTCTTTTCTGCTTCACTTTCTACCTTACTTGAATTTTTGGCAATTCTTTTTAAAGAAGGAGCTAGTTTGTTTCTGTGATTAAACTACAGTTAGCAGCTATCTCTAATTTTCACATGAGACAGAAATTATTCCTTGGCTTCTTCCAAATTTTGCAAAGCATTTCTGAAAGGCATTTTCCTCCTCACACCACTAATAAAAGATCCTTCACCTCCTTCAGATCTGACCGTTGTGCTACAAAGTCCAACTCAGAAATCCTTTGAACCTTCAGCTAAAATTGATCTAAAATTCTTTTCTTGGAAGATGGTGGTCCTAGTAGCCATTACTTCTGCAAATAGGATTTCTCAACTTCAAGCTCCTTCATCAAAGACCTATTGCATTATTTTCCATAAAGATAGGGTTACCTTATGGATAAAACCCTTTTTACCTAAAGTAGCCCCTGAAACTAACATTAACCAGTCCATTTATTTACCAGTGTTCTTTCCAAATTTTTCAAATAAAAAAGAATATATGCTTCATCTCCTTTGTATACATGGACAATTACACTTTTATTTTCACAGGACAAAATAAATAAGAAAATCAGACCAAATATTGGTTTCATTTTTGCCAAAAAGACTGGGTTCCCAGGTTTCTAAACACACTTTAGCCAAATGGATTACTAATTGTGTTTCTTGTATCCATTCTCAACAAGGCTTTCCCCTACCATAGCCACCCATTCAACCAGATCCATGGCTGCTTCATCTGCTGTTTGGTCAAGAACGTCTATTGATGATATTTGTTCAGTGCTCGTACTTTTTTTACTCTACAAATTGGATATTATGTCTAGAAACAGAGCCACCTTTGGGTCGGCACTACTAAGGACTATCTTTCCATGAGGGACATCCAAAGTCAGTGTAGCTGAGGACTCTGTCCCATGTGTTGAGGAAGACTGAAAAGGGCAATATCAGATTTAAAAGTTATGTACTCACCATAACTAGACATCTGTGCTATCCCATTTTCATTGTTCCTCAACTTTCCTACTAGCCATCCCCATCCTTAAATATTCTGGAGAAACGTGTTGAACTGTGATGTGAAGTTGTTCTATCTTGCCGTTTTGTTCTTACATGTGGGTCGGAGCCGATCCCTCTGCTCCGAATCGGCCGCTTTCAAGCTCAAACTCAGAGAAGCTCAAGACCCAGTGCATATCCCATGATGCTCTACTGTGAATCCCCAGATCTAGTTTGCCGCTGCAACGGATCAACAGCTCGTAGGAGGAAGCTCGGGCCAGTGATTTAAAATTTCTTATATTACTAGGATTTTTTGTCTTTAAATTAGTATTATATACTTAGATTTCAACCTTCTTGATAGTATTAAGGTTTTTTGCCTGTTGCTATAGCTTGTTCAGGTTTTCTAAAAAGTTTTTCTTCAGGGCTTTAGGCCTCTCTTTCTTGGGCATGACAGGGCTCTGTCAGCTATTGTGTTTGTGTGCTGTTTGTGTGCATTATATATCTAGTGTAAGTAGTTAATATTAGATAGTGTTTATATATATATATATATATATATATATGTATATATATATATGTATATATATATATTCTGTAGGAACTTAGTTAATACTAGTGTGTTGTTGCAGTTAAAAAGTAACTGTTTTTCTTAGACTAAAAATTCAGGGACCTGAATTATTAAAATGTCAGAAAAACAAAAGTCAGGGTTTAAAAGGTGTGAGTGTGGTCAAAAGATGTCTGTTACAGGCAACCACACCACCTGCGTCTACTGCTTAGATTCGGTACACCTTCAAGAGGTGTGCTCTATCTGCCACTCCTTTAGCGCCAGAGTTCTCTTGGAAAGGCGGAGGAAGCTGGTAGATAGAGGACTCCTGAAGCCTGATTTTCAGGCTACCTTAGACAAGGCTGACCTCTCTCCTAAGGCTTCAAAGGGGTCGAAGTCTTCCACGGGATCCTCGGAGCCCAAGTCATCTGCTCAGAGTTCCTCAGGTATGGTTCGTGCATCGGCTCCACAGGCCTTGGAGCCGTGTATAGATCCTCTACCTCAGAGCCCAGTTGTGGAACCGATATTGGAGACTCCTCACTCTCCAATTCTTCAATTGGTTCCATCTTCGGCTCCTTCGTCCCATCCCTCGATGCATTCTTCGAGGCTTTCCGATGTGGATCTGGACCGAGTGGTCAAGAGGCTCTTAGAGAACCCGGCCCTGGCCAAAATGCTGTCTGCTTCGAGCCACTCAGCTTCGAAGCCTGATACCCCAGCCATAACTTCTCCACCTCCTCCTCTGAAGCCAATCGAGCTTTCGGAGCCGGGGCAGGCTGAACCGATGTTGGTAGAGCCTTTGGAGCCGAGGTTCGATCCACCTCCCTCGGCTCCATCAATCTTGATCTCCTCGGTTCCGACCGGGGAATCTCGTGGCCGACAGTCCCTCGCTGGCTCTGGGGGGAGAGTCAAACCGATACCTCGGTTCCGACCCTTCCACTCAGGGCTTCAGGTGGCCTCAGCTCCGTCCTCTGGATTGGAGCTGGGGGTCTCGGCTCGGGAAGAGCTGCTGGCCTCTTCGGAGCTGACAGACGTCTCAGACCGAGATTCTGGTGCCTTCAATGTCATGAGGAAGGTCATGTCTGCTAAGACCACTACCTCCTCGGATCTGTCTTCCCCTCCCCCTAAAGGGCCTCATTCTACCTCTTCCCCACAGATCCCTACCAAGCATCGAGATCCAGGGCCTCAGGTATCCCCATTGGGTGGCCCCTCCTCTCTAGGGACTTCACCGGACGCTCCCACCGATGAAGTACCTAGAAAGAGGTTGTGCAAGAGGAGGCACTTGGATTCCCCACAGGAATCCCTGACATCGGATACAGACTTGGAGGAATCAGAAGGGTCCCCATGATCCCCCTCAGAAAATGTCTCATTTGCAGACATATTGGAAATCTTAAGGCAGAGGGGTGATTGGCAGTCCCTTGCCCCTACTGAGGACGAGTCGGTCCTCCTGAAGGCCTTTGGATCTCAACCATCCACCTCCTGGGTTACTCTGCCCTTCGATGAACTGATGGAGCTGGTTGCTCAAAGGGCGTGGGAGTCCCCTGATTCAGTGGAACTGGTCCCTCGGAGGCCCAACAAGTTCATTACTTCCCCTACTGATAAGGCCTTTCTAACAAAGGGAGTCCCGGTTGATGCCATGGTGGTGGCGGCGGCCACCAAGAAAGAGATGTCGGAAACCTCTTCTGCTGTCCATCCTTCTAATAGAGATTCTAGGACTATGGACAGATATGGGAAACACATATTTAGTTCTGCGGCATTTTCCATGAGATCGCTCAACTACCTGGCACATTTTACCCGTCTTCAACGAGATCTCCTCAAAGAGCTGGGAGATGCTCTCCAGTGTAACACAGCTGATGCAGTTTCTGAGAAGGTGACTGCACAACTCAACACCCTCAATTCCATAGTAAACTCATCCATGCGACTCATTTCTTATGCTGCCGATGGATTGAGTAGGTCGGCAGGCTCAGCGATAGCACTTCGGGGACTGTCCTGGATGAGCCTTTGCTCCTTTGTGGAAGCCTTTAAATCTTCCTTCGTCAACACCCCTTTCGATGGATCCGCCTTGTTCGGACCCAAAGTTAAGGAGACACTTACTAGGTGTGAACAAGAAGGAAAGACTCTGTCTGCCGTCGGAGTCCGTTTTTTCACTCCAACTAGACCGTACCCCAAAGGGCAACGAAGTGGGAAAATGTGGTTCCAGAAACCCCAAGGAGCTTTCCAAAACACACCTACTGATACCCCCTCTAGAGGCAGAGGAGGGGCAAAAACGGAAGACGCCATCCAAACGGCAGATGCGGTCCGCAAAACCAGGGTGACAGGGAGCAGTTCTCTGGGAATTCCTATCAGCGTTCCTGAAAGGAAGCCCGGCTGTCCTACTCTGGAGGCAGTCGGGGGTTGCTTGGCTTTATACCCAAATGCCTGGCTAAGCATTACAATGGATTCTTGGGTAAAAAGCATCATTGCCAGAGGTTACTACATTCCCTTTACAACCCCCCCCATTGGTACAAGGATCCCAGACATTCCACCCAGTCTGAGAGAACTAGCAGCCATAGAAATTCAAAACCTGCTAGACAAAAGAGTCATCCAGCCAGTCCCAGCGGACCAAATAGGATCCAGAACTTACTCAAGGTTCTTTTTAGTTCCAAAGAAAATGGGACTGGAGGCCCATACTAGACCTCAGCAAGCTCAACACCTTCATCAAGAAGGAGAAGTTCCAGATGGTCACGCTGCAATCAATTCTCTTGTTCTTAGCAACGGGCGACTGGATGTGCTCTATAGATCTCAGGGATGCTTACTACCACATCAAAATGGACAGAGCATCCAGAGATCACCTGCGTTTCCGGCTGGGGGCCAGTCATTACCAATTCAGAGCCCTGCCCTTTGGTCTCACCACAGCCCCCAGGGTGTTCACCATATGTCACGGCTCACCTGAGACGATTGGGATTCTGGGTGTTTCCATATCTGGATGACTGGCTCCTCACCGCCACCTCCAGGCATCAACTAATACAAGCGAGAGACTACACCATAAACCTTTGTTCCCAGTTGGGTATAACCCTAAACTTCAAAATATCTGCGTTATCGCCCTCGCAGCATATTACATTTATAGGGGCAGAACTCTACATGGTCAATGCCAGGATCAGCTGTCCAGCCTGTTGACCCAGAACAAAGCTCCTGCATCCCAAATACTGCAGCTTTTAGGCACAATGGCAGCCACACTGATAGCAGTTCCGTTAGGTCGAATGCATATGCGAATACTCCAGTGGCTACTCTTCGCACAATGGTCTTACCAACGTCTGCCCATGTCACACGAGATCCGACTAACGAATCTTTGCAAGAAGGATCTCAATTGGTGATTGAACAGCAACCAAGTGATAATCGGACGTCCCTTTGTTCTTCCCCAACCCACAGTCACAGTGACCACGGATGCTTCCCTGATAGGGTGGGGGGGGCTATTTCAGGGAAAGACTGTCCAAGGCACTTGGACAATCATGGAAACACATTTGCATATAAATGTCCTAGAGCTGAGAGCGGTGTTCCTAGCATTGCAACACTTTCACGATTCTCTTCCTCTAGGTACAATTGCTATCCAGACAGACAACATGTCGGTAGTCTGGTATATCAACAAGCAAGGGGGAACCAGATCATACCCCTTATGCCGGGAGGCCGTAAGAATTTGGCAGTGGGCTGTATCCACCAGACACTTTCTGATAGCAACGCACATCCCTGGGTCATCCAGCGTGATAGCGGACAGACTGAACAGAGCCATGCTGTTGCCGCACGAGTGGTCTCTCAAACAGAAGGTGGCGGAAGAGATCTTCCGCAGATGGGGCCAGCCTTGCTGCGACCTATTTGCATCTACAATGAACGCCAAATGCAGCAGCTACTTTGCCCTTTATCCCCCACCGGGGAACAAACCAAGGGATGCACTTGTACACGATTGGCCCCTGGGCCTCTTATATGCCTTTCCGCCAATACCCCTAATTCCCAGATTCATACAAAAAGCCAAAAGTCTGGGAAGGACTGTGATATTGATAGCCCTGTCTTGGCCTCGACAGATTTGGTTCCCCTTCCTGCAGAAGTATCAAGTGGAAGAACCATGGATCCTGGACCCAGTGCCGGATCTTCTGACTCATTCGTCGGGAGTTCTTCATCCCTCCCTCACCTCCCTAAAACTGACAGCTTGGCTGCTCCAATTCCCACATTAGCCAGGTCTCGAGAGTTGTCATCTGTGGTCCAGCATATTATAGTTTCCTCTCATAAACTATCTACCAGGAAGCTATACAGTAGCAAATGGAAACGGTTTGTTCACTGGGCCTCTCGACATGACATTGATCCTTATGTAGCACCTGTTCATATCATTTTAGAGTTCTTATCTTCCTTGTTCCATAATGGTGCAGCAGCTGCCACCATTAGAGTCCAATTGACAGCTATTTCCAATTTCCATGTGGGGTTTAATGGGTCTAACATCATGTCGCATAGACTATGTAAAGCCTTCTTAAAAGGAACCCACCATCTCAGAGCACCTATCAGACATCCTGTCTCTCCCTGGAATTTGAATCTGGTTTTATCCCAATTGATGCTCGCCCCCTTCGAACCTGCCTCATCCTGCCACTTAAAGTTCCTGTCTTGGAAAACAATATTTCTGGTAGCCATTACATCTGCACGTAGGGTCTCTGAACTTCAAGCTTTGTCCTCCAAACCCCCATATTTGATTTTTCATCCCGATAGAGTCTTCCTTAGGACTAATCCTACCTTTCTTCCCAAGGTCTGTTCAGAAGCTAACTTAAATCAGTCCATTGAGCTTCCAACCTTCTTCAGGCACCATACCAACAGACTTGAATATATGTTACACAAACTTGATGTACACAGACAACTGAGGTTATATCTAGATAGAACGAAAGATTTCAGACAATCGGATCAACTTTTTGTCTCTTACTCAGAAAATAAGAAAGGTTTTGCAGTATCAAAAATCACATTGTCTAAGTGGCTCTCTGACTGCATCAAATCCATTTATGCTTCCACTAGTCAGCCATTAGAATCTAACATCAAAGCCCACTCGACATGAGCTGTTTCTATGTCATTAGCTCATGCAGCTCGATTACCCTTAGATACGATCTGTGCAGCTGCCATGTGGTCAAAACCTCACACATTTATCACTCATTACAAAGTGGATAGGAACTCCAGGGACAGGGCTACCTTTGGTTCCACTGTGCTCAGGAATGTTCTCCCATGAGCCACCCAGGATCAGGGTGCTTGGGACACTACCCACATGTAAGAACAAAATGGCGAGATAGAACAACTTCACATAAGGAAGTTATGTCCTTACCATAACGTTCCATGTGAGTTGTTCATCTCGCCTTTTTGTTCTTACATTCCCGCCCACCTTCCCCCGCCAGTCGAACAGGATGGTTGCCTTGGTAGATTGGTCATGTTGTCAGTCTGTATTGCATATTCTATGTTTCCTATCTACAATCTTTTAGCTACCTTCATAGGTAGACACTATAGTTCCACTTATTCCTGTAGGCTGTCTAGGTTGCAGCATACTAGAGCTGGGGATTCACAGTAGAGAATCATGGGATATGCACTGGGTCTCGAGCTTCTCTGAGAGTTTGAGCTTGAAAGTGGCCGATTCGGAGCCGAGGAATCGGCTCTGACCCACGTGTAAGAACAAAAAGGCAAGATGAACAACTCATATGGAACATTATGGTAAGGACATAACTTCTTTTTTTGGAGCTTACAGATGTTCTGTGTGTCTCACTGTTGCATTCCTGACTTGTGGGATTTCCTGCTGTGGAAGCCCTTAGACAGCCCAACTACCAGATAAAAATTTCCCTCCACCTAAGGCTGGCGGATGCCCAACCCTGACTTCAGAACGCTTGGATATGAAGGAAGCTAACCAAGGCCATGATATCAGTCTTTTCTTGCCGTCAGAGCCCGAAGCCATGATGTTCTGTAGTCTTATCTTGCCTTCATTCTTACATATGGGATCGGAGCCATTACAAGCTGGAAGTCTTCTAGTTGGGTCATGGCTAGGTAGGTATCCCATGGTGCACCAATACAATCCCCAGATCTCATTTGCCGTGTCGATGAGTTCAGTTGTGCTCCTTGGCTCTGGCTAAGTCTTTCAAATGTATTCAAAATTTTGGGATAATTCTCCTGTTTTACCTTTGATACAGTTATATAGCATTGTATAGTCATAGTTTCTGTAATTTGCAAGTTAGAATAGTTAGTATTTATTAGTACGTTATTGTGTGCAGCTTCTTTTAGTACAATTGGCCTTTTGGCCTCATAGTACTTGGTATCCTGTGTGCCAGTTTTTCTTGTTTAATAATTAGATAGTAATAGGCACCTTTTGCACTCTGTTGTTAAGTAGTTATAAGTCTTAACTTTTTGTGGATTTTCCGCTTGTTGATATTATTAGTGTTGCAAACAGAACGAGTTTCTGTTAACCTTGTGTAATAAATTTACACTTTATTCCGGTTTTGGGTGTGCGAGTCTTTCTAATTCTTCTGTCGCCCCAGGTCTGTTTTAGTTACTAGTTTCCCGTCTTTTCTTCCTGCCCGGGCTAGACCCGTTTAAATTAGAGGACCTAGTCCTCTCTTTCTCTTCTATGTGTGTGTGTGTGAGTCCTTTTTCTGTGAGAATGTCTAAGGAAAGCAAGGCCCATAAGCCATCTGGCTTCAATAAATGCATAAAATTCTCACAGAAGATGTCTATAACAGATGGCCACAGTAACTGCGTTTACTGTCTTGGGGTCATCCACTTACAGGAAACTTGCTTATTTTTGCCACTCTTTTAGTGCTAGGGTGTTGCAAGAAAGAAAAAAATAAGCTCATTCTAAAAGGTCTTCTAAAACCTTCCTTTGAGGAAGATCTGGCTAGCTCTTCCTCCTCTGATAGATCTCAGGGATCTAAAAAGGAAATGTCCAAGTCCTCTAAGAGGCCTTCCCCGGCACCGGCTGGTGTCTCTGAGTTGCCTCTTAAAATTACTAAACCTGACAAATCTACTGTCTCATCGGCTCCACATAGTTCAAAGCCGATTGAGAGTTGTACTACTGTGATTACAGGGTCGGCGCCAAGTAGCTCAGAGCCGACCACTGAGAATATTCTACAGAGCTGGTCTATGGAATCTCTACCAGTCTCCCCTACATTGAAGTCACCAATATTGCAGAGATCCCATTCTCCTACTCTGTCCTCCAGGTCTTCCAGGAGTTTATCAGAAGAAGATGTTGAGAGGGTAGTGCTGAGACATTTGAAGTCGTCTGCCTTACCGAAATTGTTGTTGGCTCTGACCCAGTCGGTTCCGGGGCCAATTGAGTTCGTTCAGCCCCCTTCAGTCATTCCTCCTCCAAGCCATGCTGGTCTTTCGGAGCCGGAGTGTTTGGTACCGCTGGTGGAACCCTCGGTTCCAGCTCCCCCTGTGGTTGTTTCGGAGCAGAGTTCCGCTCCGACACTGTCGGTGCCATCCGTGGTGTCTAGGAGCCAAAGATCCACGGTCAGCCCCGACAAGGACGCCTGGAACTGAACCTCTTTGGTTCCGAGCCTCCCTCTCAGCATGTCGGTGAGGGTGAGTTCAGATCCTACATCTATCTCAGAGCCGTTGGCTCTGGAACTGATGGCATCCTCAGTCTCCTTGGAGCCGAGGAGCTGGAGAGAGTGGCATTCGAGATGATGAGTGTGCTGTCCTGATTTTCAGCTCCTACCAGGGGTACCGACACTCTCCCCCCTAGGGAAACTACTTCTGTCTCAGCTCCTACTCTCTCCCTGGACAGCAGAGACCCGCAGCCTCAGGAGCCACCAGCTGGTGGCCCCCACTCTTCCAAAACCTCCCCGGAATATCCTTCCGAGGAGCACCCACGGAAGAGAAAATGTAAGAGGAAACATGTAGACTCCCAGGATGAGGCTTTGACCTCTGACACTGACCTCAAGGACTCAGAAGGGTCCCCCAAGTTGTCCTCTGATGTCTCCTTCGTAGCCATCCTGGAAATCCTTAAGCAGAGGTGCGGCTAGCCCATTGTCACCCCTTCTGATGAGGAGTCAGTGTACCTGAAAGCTTTCGGGTCTCAACCTTCAGCCTCTTGGGTGTCTCCACCCTTCAACAAACTGATGGAGCTAGTTAGACGAAAGGTGTGGGATACTCCTGATGCCGTGGAGCCAGTCCCCAGGAGACCAAATAAGTTTCTTTCTGCACCCCGAGAAAAGGAATTTTTGTCTAAAGGTGTTCCCATAGATGCCATGGTGGTGGCGGCGGCAGCCACTAAGAAGGAGCTAGCAGAAACAACTTCTTCTGTTCATCCGCCAAATAAGGAGTCTCGAATGATGGACAGATACAGGAAGTGTATCTTCTCTTCAGCGGCATTTACCCTTAGATCGCTGAACTACCTTACACACTTCACGAGGTTTCAGAGAGATCTCCTTAAGGAATTAGGAGATTCTCTACAAGGTACATGTACTGAGGGAGTCCCTGTCAAGGTGTCTGCTCAGTTGTCCACCTTGAACTCTATTGTCAACTTGTCCATGAGGCTTATCTCGTATGCAGCCTATGGAGTGAGTAGAGCAGCGGGTTCAGGAATTTCCCTAAGGCGTCATTCCTGGATGCATTTGTGTAATTTTGCAGAACCATTCTAGTCTACCTTTACCAACGCCCCCTTTGACGGTTCTTCATTTGGACCCAAGGTAAAGGACACTCTCACTCGGTGCGAGCAAGAAGGAAAAACACTCTGCCACGGGAGTATGTTTTACTGTCCCCTCTAGACCATACACTAAGTGTCCAAGGGGTGGTAAAATGTGGTTCAAGAAATCCCAGAGGTTTTTCCAGGATGGACAGGGTGACTCCTCCTTCAGAGGTAGAGGAGGAGGAAATGGTAGACGTTGCCCTAGAGGCAGGGGCAGACCGCAAAACCAGGGAGGCCGCGATTCCTTTCGGGGCCGGCCTTACCAGCGCTCCTGATGTGGGGCCCAACTGTGCTTCTCTGGGGCCGGTCAGGGGTCGCATTTCTTTGTATCCAGAACCCTGGCTAAGTATCACTCAAGACAAATGGGTACAAAGAATTATCACCAGAGTTTATGTCATACCCTTTTCTCTTCCACCTTTTGTTCCCAAGCGGATCCCGGATGTTCCACCCAATCACAGGGATCAGGCAGTTGTGGAGGTCAACAAGTTGCTGGCAAAAAGAGTCATCCAAACTGTCCCAGCATACCAAATGGGATCCGGAACTTACTCCAGATTTCTTTTAGTGCCAAAACGTACAGGGGACTGGAGGCCCATCTTGGACCTCAGCAGATTGAACAAATCAGTAAAGAAGGACAAGTTCCGAATGGTGACACTGCAGTCTATACTCCCGTTATTAGGGAAAGACAATTGGATGTGCTCAATAGATCTCCAAGACGCCTACTACCACATAAAAATGGACACGGTGTCGAGGAGTCATCTACACTTCCGGCTGGGAGCCAGTCATTACCAGTTTCATGCTCTGCCCTTTGGTCTCACCACAGCCCCCAGGGTGTTCACCAAGTGTATGGCAGTAGTGACAACTCCACCTGAGACGTCGAGGATTCCAGGTGTTTCCGTATCTGGACGACTGGCTCTTGACCGCCCCCACCAGGCATCTACTTTTTCAGACCAGGGATGTTACCATTCAGCTTTGTGCCCAGTTGGGAATTTCTATAAACTGGGAAAATCTGCCTTATTGCCCTCTCAGTCTGTGATTTTTATAGGTGCAAAGCTAGACACAGTAGACATGTTGGCTCGTCTGCCTGTAGAAAGGGCACAGAATCTGGTTCTTCAAATTCAACGTCTTCTCCTATTACGAAAGGCCAAGGCCAAAGCCAAGACTATTCTGCAGCTTCTAGGGACCATGGCTTCCACCATATTAGTAGTGCCGCTAGCCAGACTACACATGAGGGTTCTTCAGTGGCTGCTGTCATCCCAATGGTCTTTTCAGCATTTACCATTATCTCATCACATACTGCTTGACAGGCTGTTGCAAGAAGGACCTCATTTGGTGGACTCTACCCAATCAGTTAACCACGGGCACTTCATTTGTTCCTCGCCAACCCATTGCCACTGTGACCACGGATGCCTCACAGATAGGGTGGGGGGCCGCATTATCTAGGCAGGACTGTCCCAAGGCACATGGCAAGATCATGAGGCTCATCTGCATATCAACGTTCTAGATGTATGTGGGCGGTGCTCCTGGCATTGCAAGCATTTCATGACCTTCTGCCTTTGGGGACTATTGCAATACAATCAGACATGTCAGTAGTATGGTATATCAACAAACAGGGCGTAACCAGATCTTACCCCCTCTGTCGAGAGGCCATTCGAGTTTGGAAATGGGCAATATCTTCCCAGCGTTTTCTGGTGGCAATGCACATTCCAGGGACAACCAACGTGATAGCCAACAAGCTCAGCCGGGCAATCCTGATGCCTCACGAGTGGTCTCTGAAATAGGAAATAGTGGAGCAGATTTTCCGCAGATGGGGACAGCCTTGCTGCGATCTCTTTGCCAAGCCTGATCAATGCCAAATGCAGCAGCTACTTCTCCCTCATCCCCCCTCCGGGGGAGTCACCAAGAGATGCACTTGTTCACAATTGGCCCCTGGGTCTCCTTTATGCCTTTCCTCCCTTTCCTCTCATACCCAAGGTTATTCAGAAAGTGAAATGGCTGGGAAGCAAACTGATCCTTATTGCCCCTTACTGGCCTCGTCAGGTTTGGTTCCCCTTTCTCGGTTCTCTTCTCCTAGACGATCCTTGGATTGTGGACTCAGTATCAGATCTCTTGACTCGCATGTCAGGCTCACATCATCCCTCCTTACACACCCTCAATTTGACAGCTTGGCTGCTCCAGTTCCATCCCTAGCCAGATTTCATGACTTCTCACCCTCCGTGACTCATATCCTTATGTCCTCTCATAAACCTTCCACTAGGAGACTTTATTCCAATAAATGGAGAATATTCTCTATCTGGGCGTAGAAAAAAGAATGTTGACCCTTATACCGCCTCCATTCCAGTGGTTTTGGAATTCCTGTCTAAGCTTTTCCACCAGGGATCTGTGGCTGCCACTATCAGGATTCAATTGGCAGCGATTTCAAATTTTCATCTAGGCATACAAGATTCTAATTTGATGTTGCATAGGCTGTGCAAAACTGTCCTTAAAGGTGCCACTCTATTAAGACCCCCATTTCAAGAACCTGTTGCTTCATGGGATTTAAATTTTGTGCTATCCAAATTGACTTCTCCGCCCTTTGTGCCTTCTCATTCATCCCCTTTGAAATTCTTGTCTTGGAAAACTTTGTTTTTGGTGGCTATCACATCGGCCAGACAGGTGTCAGAGTTACAAGCATTGTCTGTAAAACCCCCTTACCTGATTTTTCACAAGGACAGAGTATCACTTCGTACTAATCCTTCCTTTGTCCCCAAGGTCTGTTCCCATGCCACTTTGAATCAATCCATAGAACTTCCGGTGTTCTTCCCAAATCATTCCAACGCAGCTGAATACAGGTTTCATCAGTTGGATGTACATAGACAATTACGTTTTTATTTGCACCGGACTAAGGAATTCAGGAAATCAGATCAGTTATTTATTTCCTTCTCCGAATCCAGGTCAGGTTTACCAGTTTCCAAAGTGACACTCTCAAATTGGATTTCTAGCTGTATAGCTTACATTTACACCTCTAAGGGTAGACATTTACCCTTCAAAATCAAGGCTCATTCTACAAGATCTCAGTCTACCTCTGCAGCCTTCCAAGCCAGGGTCCCACTTGATAATATTTGTGCAGCAGCAACTTGGGCTACCCCTCACACATTTATTACTCATTACAAATTGGATTTAACCTCCAGGGGTAGAGCATCCTTTGGTTCCACAGTACTCAGGAGTATTTTTCCTTGAGCCACCCAAGAATAAGGTGCTAGGGATGCTGTCCCATGTTTAATGAAGGCTAGATAGGACTACAGAACATAAAGAAGTTATGTACTCACCATAACGTTCCATGTTTGTAGTCCATCTCTCCCTTCATTCTTATGAACCCACCCTCCTACCCCCATCCTGGAAGTACGTGGAGACAGAAAATATTGTTATCATTATTCTCTAGAGACTTTTTAGTATTGGCTTCTTCCTGTATGTTGGTAATTATTTTTCTTAGTTAGCAGCAAACAAGATCTGGGGTTTGTACTGGTGCACCATGGGATACCGACCTAGCCACAAGCCAGCTAGAAGACTTCCAGCTTGTAAAGCTGCTGAGTCGATATGTAAGAATGAAGGGTGAGATGGACTACAAACATGGAATGTTATGATGAGTGCATAACTTCTTTTTTCAGTGTGTCAGTCGGTCTGCACCAGAGAGAAATCTTTTAAAGCTAAGTATCCAATTGGGGAACTGTTTTTCTTGCTTTAACTCATGTCAGATAAGGTTAACAATTGTCTCTGCTGTGGTTAGCAAATCCTACACTGAGACTTTCATGTTTGTGTGTCACCTGTCTAGGCCCAGATCATGATGTACCTAGTTGTCATTTATGCACCCGTTTCAATCCTAGGACTATCCGGAGTAGGGCTGAAATCTTAACTAGGCATCTTAGTCTGCAGTCTTCCACGTATCGTTCGATGATGTCCAGTGGTTGTCACGAGGTTGAGCTTCCTATGTATGAGAAAGACAAGGAAAAAAGACCCAGGCTTAGGGCCTCAGATGACAACCATTCACTGTCAGCCAGTCCCCCAAGGCTTGTTATCACTGAGGAAGGCAAGGTGCTTTTGCAGCCATCTCCTGCAGCTGAGGTGGTGGCGCAGGACTCTGTCGAGATCCTTACAGAGTCAGACATGTTGTTTGGTCCCTCAACTTCTGCACAGGCCTTTGCTTTCAGTTTGTCGGTTGGGTCAGAAGTCACTTAGCAGACCTCTGCTTCTGAAGAGCAATCTTGCACCAGTGACATTCCTTTGAGGTGTCAGCCTGCATCGGTTCTATCTTAAAAGAGACTGGCGTCAGGATGGCAGATGTACCTAGGCCCAGCTAAAGCTACTTCTAAAAAGGGTTCTATCTCAGGTCCTATGCCTAGGCCTACCAGCTCCCACTCAACAGGTTACCAGCAAGATCTGGTCAGGTTAGCTGTGGACCTCATCTCCTTTGTCAGAGCTAGGCAACCCCCTTTAGAGTCTTCCCCAAAAAAGGAAGAGGGATCCCACCCCTGAAGATGTCCTTCTTTTCACTTGCTGCAGTATTCATTACTTGAGGAATATCCCCACCAGAAGGCACCCGATGTCAGCCAGTATACAGAAGTCATTTATTACTATAGGGTGCGTGGTACATCTGATGTCAGCTACAGTCGGATGTAGGCCATAAAAGAGAACTATGCACATACCATCCTCAGAACTTTTCTGCTGCCAGTCAGAACGCCAGCTCCAACCATTGGTTGTACAGTTTGTAGTGTTTCCGACTTCTGCTTTCAGATAAGTGCCCATTGAGGAATTTCTTTTCCTGCTATTTATTTATGTCATCCGGAAAGGCCAAGTGCTAGTGTGGAAGACAAATTCCCCATAAAGACACTCATACCCAATGTCTTTTTTTGCCTAGGCCCCAACCACGACCATGTCATGCAGTATTTACCATTCATTTTGTTTCTAAGATCCTTAGAATTAGGCTTTCATCACTAGCCTTTTATCTGGAAAACCAGCAGCTTAAATTGTTAACTAAGTGCATGCAGGGTTCCTCGAGGCCCGAAGCTGAGCCACCAGAGCATAAGGCCAAGAAACCTCAGCCTACATCTTCTGCTGCACCCCTCCCATCCGACATATCTCATGGGGCATTTGTCTACCCAGAAACACTTCTGATTCCAGGCATGGAGTCACAGGCCAAACCCACTTCTGTGGTTGCCTTGACTTCAAGCACATCCCAAGATGTGGAACAGACATCCGATTTGGATGTCGAGCTGGAACCCAGGCTTGAATGCATCAAGGAGCCTAGGGATATACCACAAACACATGCTACCTGTCCATCCCAACCTGAAACCTTTGAACTCAGGCACTCATCCAGACCCCTGATGATACAAAAGATAGTCTCTCCACTGAAGAAAAAACAAAAGACAAAGCATGTCTCCACTGCTAAAGATGCTCCTTCAGATTGGTAGGCCTTCTCTGAGAGTCTTTTTCAAGCCTTCATAGCTCTCTTACTCAGCCTACCTCTTAGCTTAGCCCCACCCCAGCCACTCAAATTTCCCAGAAAATAGGGACCCAGACTCTTCAGCTGAATCCTCTTCTGATGAAGAAGACTCTTTAAACAACTCTACTCAAATCCCCTACCCTCCTGAGGAGGAATTAGTGAGTGCAGATTCTCCCATGGAGGAAATGTCCTTCGGGGAGACATTCTGAAAGTAAGTGAACATTTTAAGTGGAATTCTTCCCAAACCTCAGATATCCAAAAAAAGGTATTGCCAATCACTGCAAGTGGACCTTCTTAGCTCTTTTGCAGTGCCTCCAGTATATCCAGATTTTTTGAATGCTTTCCACCATGCACCACAAAACCCAGACTCTCAGGCTCCAGCTCCCAAAAAGCTAGACCATTTCTACCAAGTCTCTGAGGACTGTCCGTTTCTTTTTAGGTGCCCTGCTGCAGACCCGGCAGTCATCTCTGTTGCTACTGACAAGCCCTTCAGGATGCTTCCTTCTACTTCCTTACTCCTGTCGGACAAGGAGAGTAGAACCATAGAAAGGTTAGGGAAAAGGCATACACCTCTGCCACTTTGGCTTTCACAGCCATCAACTACCTGACACACAAAACTAAATACTCCCTAGAACTTTTGTCTCAAGCAACTTCTGGTTATCTCAGACCTCACAAATTTTAAGGGAAAACACTTAGCCCTGAATGTTTTAGGAGCTTCTTCCCAAGTGCAAAGATGATGCATCAAATGCAGCTATGATGCTGCTGTGGCCTGCACTAGGCAGCTTCTACTGGGTCAGTACTGAGAAGATTCTCATGACTTAGACTTCAGCCACTGTAGGATGATTTTAAATCCAAATTAATGGATGCCCCTCTGGACAAATTTAGCCTTGTTTGGGCCAGCTGCAGGTGCTATTTTCAAAACCCTGCAAGAAAAGTCTAAGGAACTTAAGAGTTAAAGCACCTTTTAGATTCCCCAGTGCACAGGTTCCATAGAAATTTTCCCTCCAAGCCTGTCTTTGTTCACAGCTGTTCTCAGCACCTATAAAGCAAAGCTTCTGGGGAAGGTAAGAGACCACAGAGGACTAGAGCTTCTCAGGTACCACCCCAACAAAAGCAGCCCTTTCGGGACAGAGCCGGGAATATATGACTACCTTACAAACACCCCCCTGTCCACCTCTCAAATGCTCTCAAGACATAGCAAACCATTACCCAACACAGTTGGGTCCTTTCCATTATCAGAAAAGGATACTTCATGGTTTGGCACTCCACTCCCACCATTGAAGCATTCCACAATCACCAAGAGAGCAACTTCATCTCTTCCCAGATCTCCTCTCAGATTTGTGGCAACAGAGCTCACTGTACCTCCAGAGGAAAAGGATTTTATTCAAGTATGTTCCTAGTGCCCAGAAAGGATGACCCCTGGAGTTCAATCCTAGACTTCTCATCTCAACACCTTCTGAAGGTTCTATCCTTCATAATGCTAACTCTACAAACCCTTTTTCCTGTGCTTCTCCTACAGGGGTCTCAGACATAAAAGATGCCTATCTCCACATCCCCATTCACCCCAGGTACAGGAAATTGTTACGTTTGTCTATGGGTTCATGGCATTTTCAGTTATCTGCATTGCTTTTGGCCTGTCTACAGCCCCAAGAGTTAGAGGGTTAGGTAGTTCCTTGCCCTGCCAGAGCACAAAGCTTTGGCTATTCCTCCTGGATTGGAGGTGGTAGAGGATGTTTTTATGGACTCTTCCCTGAATCCAGACCCTCTACCTCCAGCTCCGTCAAAGACCAGACAAGTTTTACAGGGTGCTGGACTCACGTAAATACCTCTTCAAAAACCCCTCTGCTGACCCAGGGGTTGTCACTGTAGGTCCTAAGGGAGCAAAAGTCAACTCTTCAAAGAATCCTTTACCTTCTGACAAAGAAAACAGGGCCCTTGATAGAGATGGTAAAACAAGTCTACACTTTCACTACCCTAGCCATGAGGACCATTAACTGCCTGTTTCATATGATGAAATGCCAACAAAGTACTTTAGATAAAATGAAACACAAGATTTTCTTTCCTGGAAGATAAGAACATCTCTAAGGAATTGTTGGACCTTTACCATTCCTTCCAGATGGCTAGACACTCCTTACATTGTGGCTATGATGCTGTGGAGGACTCTATCCGAGCCGCTGTGTCATTAGAAGGCATGCTTGTCTTAGGGAACAGACCCTACCCAGACCATGTCAAATCTAAATTTCTAGATGCACTTCTGGATAAGGGCTTCCTTTTTGGACCAAAGGCTGAGGCTGTCCTAACAAATATGGAAGATGAAGCAAAAAGTATGCAAACTGTCAAGGACTTTTCCTCCAAGTTCAGTTTCCTAGGTTTAGTAGGAATTTTCCCACTAAACACTGGTCTTTTCCCTTTCAATCAAAAGGCGGCCAGAGGAGACCTCAGAGGGAGAGACCTCAAAGGCAGCAACAATCGCAAAGGCTCAGGCAGAAATCCTCAGGAACTCCCAGGCAAGGGGAGTTCTAGGCCACAGATCCCTGGCAGAGGGTAGCAATGATTCTTTCTTTCCCCTTTCCCCCACCCCTCCCTCTCCAGAAAAGATAGGAAGAAGACTATGAGGAAGGTTATCCCTGTTAAAAGAAAGCTGCTCCTTCATTACTTCAGATGTGGATTCTGAGGGTCATCTCAGATGGTTACAAGTACACTTTCAAAGAGCCAGCTACCCAGATGTCCAACAAAATCAAAAAGCAAAGGCTCTTTTTCAGATTCACAACCTGTGTTCTCAGGGCTCAGTAGAACCAGTAACAGATCATCAAATAGCGAAAGGGCTCTACTCCAGACTATTCCTGGTTCCCCAGAAAGGAGGGCTTTTGGCACCATATCCTAGACCTGTCCACCCTCAAATTCAAACTGTTGACTCTTCAAAAGCTTCCTCCCATGATAGCCCCTCAGGCCTTAATGGTCACCTTAAACCTAAAAGATGCTTACTTGCACTTTCCTACTGAGGAATCTTGCAGAAGTTTTCTTCAGTTCAGGGTAGATACCAGTCACTTTCAATTCTCTGCACTGCCCTTTGGCTTGTCTGCAGCTTCTAGGGTTTTCATGAAGTGTTTAGTCCCTGTGATCGCCTTCTGCAGAACAAGAGGGATCCAAATGTAACCTTATCTGGACGCCTGCCTGATTCAAGCCACAAGTCAAAGTTTCTCAAGGATCTGACCTTTACTCAGACTCTCCTCACTTCTTTGGTGTTCACAGACCCATGCACCAGGATAGTTTTCCTGGGGGATTTTCTGTATTCCTCCCTTTAGAAGGCCTTCCTCCCTCCAGAAATGGTCTCCTCCTTGATTAAGTACTTCCAAAACATTATGCAAAGATAATGCCTCTCAGCCAGGGAATTCCCCAGAGCATTAGGCTACATGGCATCTTGTATCCTCATGATCCCTTTGGCCAGACTACACATGAGGAAGCTCCAGTTGTACCTCAAGAATCTGTGGTGCCAGCATTCCGTCTCTGAAGACAGAAATTCCACTGATCCCTTGTCTCAGGGAGGAATTTGCATGGTAGACACATGGATGTACCCAGAACCTGGGTCTCATCTTCAGATTCATCCCTCAGGACCAAACTTTGACCACAGATGCTTCAGAGACAGACTGGGGAGTTCATTGCCAGCACCTTCAATATAAGGGCAGATGGGAAACTTAGTTCAGACACAAGCATATAAACTGGAAAGAACTGATGGCAGTGCAAAAGGGCCTAGTGGCTTTCAAAGATCAGTGGAAACCAGGGGTCCTGCTTGTCAAAACAGACACCAGCACAGTAATGTGGTACGTAAACAAACAAGAGGGCACCCACTCTTACCCTCTTTGTTGACTAACGATACAGGTTTGGGAGATAGCTTACTCCCTGAGGTTTCACCTCATGGCACAGTACCTCCCAGGGAATCAAAACAAACTTGATGAATCCCCATGGGTAGCATCTGCATTGGATAACATTTCTCAGCATAGTCCAGAAATGGAGATCCCCACATATAGACTTTGCCACCAAAGAAAATGCTGAACTGAAAAGATGCTGTTCCAGGAGAAAACTACCCACAGCTTGGAGGACAGATACTTTCTCCTTCCTTTGGAACCACCTGTTCCTTTATGCGTTTCCTCTCCTGCCTCCTCTTCCAAGGGTCATCCTGATAGCCCCGGACTGACCCAGGCAGCACTGGTATCCTCTGCTACTGAGTTTAATCAACAAAAAATTCATGGCAGTTACCTCAGAGAGTGGACCTTCTGACTCAGGACAAGGGTAAGTTTGTGCATCACAACTTACAAACTCAAACTCAGTCTGGATAATTCCACAAAATACCACTCTCAGCACACCCTAAGCAGACAAGTTCAAGATCTTCTCAAAGAGGATAGAAGGCCTAATACTAGAAAATTATACTTAGCCAAATGGAAAAGGTTCTGCATTTGAATTTTGAACAATCCTACAAAGGCAAGCATGGAAGGAGTCCCAAACACAAGTTTTAACTACTAAGCATTTTTGTTCTTTTTATTTTCAATAGAACTTCATCAGAGTTAAAATGAAGTACACAATCCAAGTTTAAAAGAAATATTAAATGAATGACATGATCATCCCTAACCAATAAAATACTTCTCTGTTCCCTTTTTTCTTCTTAAAGTTAGTGTATTTTAAAACATGTTCAAGAAATATAACCAAGTACTAACCAATCAGAAATGTTGCTCTCTATCTGAAATGGTATAGTGTTGCTGACAAAACTTCTAATGTAATTTTTGTAAAATGAAAACGTTTCTGTAAATAAAACCATGGCTACTAGCAGCAATTTAGCATTTAAAGTCTTTGTGTCATCAGAAAACATGCAATTCTTACTGTTTCATTAAGACCAAGAAACTTATCTGCCTGCAGTCTTATCTGCCACCAGGATTCATGGCATTCAAGTAGGACATTGTAATTATCTACAAATTCTTCCATACTGACAGCATCTGCTAACGAAAAACTGGATTTTTTAAGTTAGTGCACATTGAGTGTGTTTGGCTAAAGAATTACTAGTGTCTTTTTTCTTTATAGACAAACTGTGTTCATAATTTTTTCTCAACAGCTTTCTCACAGTTTTTCCAATGTAGAACCCCAGGCAGAATCACAAAATGCCAAGTAAAACGACTCGTGAATCATAATTATATCTGTTTCTTGCCCAAAGGTTTAAATTCAGTGCCTTAAAATGAACATTAGAAATGTTGCTAATAGAAAAGCGCTGCTTACACCTGCCACATTTGTAAGTGCCACATGTATTTGTTTGTGATGGTGTAGTTTGATGGTGTTCTAACATGGATCTCAGGTTATGAATTCTTTTGTAGATAAACAAAGGGCTGTCACTAATAATTTTGGCTAATTCACCAATCTGATGTCAGTTTTCATTTTATTCTCGACATATGGGTTCGACTCTGAGCATCGGAACCGACTTGGCCATTACTACAGCACGCAGAAGCCAAAAAACTCTCGAGCCTAACCCTTACCCACAGTGCTCCATTTCCAGTTACCTCAGATCTTGTTTGCCACTTTTCTTGTCAGAAGTGGTTGCCTTTACTCTTGAACAAGCTAAGTAAAAGTTTTTTTTTCTTCATACTTTCTGACTATTCAGTAGTCTTTCAGTCTCCTTTACCTTATCTTATAAAATTTTGAATGTCTTCTGAACTTTTCTGTACTTTTTGTCTCTTTTCTCTGCAATACGTTTATATTCTCAACTATCTTTGTTGATAGTATTTTCCCTTGTGTAACTATCCTGGCTCTTCTTCCAAAAAAAAAAAGGAGTTTTGTAGTAGTCTCTCTTCTTCTGCTTTTTCAGTGCTTGTGCATTTGTGTGAGTGTGTGACCTGCTTGCCATTTTTTTTTTTGTTGGAGCAAGACATGGCTGATAAATCTAAAGACCCTTCTGGGTTTAAGAGATGCCAAACGTGGGCACAAGATACCTTTTTCTGCCTCTCACTTATGTGTGTACTGTGTAGGCCCCTTCCATCTTCAAGAGACTTGATCCATATGCTGTTCTTTTAGCCACAGAGCTTTAGTAGAAAGAAAAAATAATCTTGAAGACCCTTATCCCATCTGCTTTTAATGAGGCCATATCTGGTTCTGAAAAAGGTAAAAGTAAAACTGATGTGTCATCTCTTTCTTCCTTTTCCTCCACTAAAGCTTTGGAGAAACGAAAGAAAAGGAGTGTGTTGGTGCCAACTTCCCCCTCAGCTCCATCTTATTTATTTGCAGATGTTCATCATGTTTCACTGTTGCAGTCATTACAATTGGGTTATCCTGCTGGCAGGCTACCCGCAGTCGGCTCTTTCTTCCTTTTCCTCCACTAAAGCTTTGGAGAAACAAAAGAAAAGGAGTGTGTTGGTGCCAACTTCCCCCTCAGCTCCATCTTATTTATTTGCAGTTTGTTAACCGGGAAAGTCCATTGGGCCAAAATGAACCAGTTTTCAATGGAGGCTCAGTGACAAAATATCAATATACAATTATTACAAAGCTAATATTAACAAAGTTAAATACAATACAATTTTCAAAACTACTAAAAACACAGTAATATAGAAGACAGAATAATAACATTTGAGCAAGGTGTTGTAACAAAGCATTGAATGAAATTAAAACAATTATTTTGGAGTACATACGTATAATTTGTAGTGCAGGCACTTATGCACTCAAAGTTTCACAAGGTGAAAGGTAGGAAGAATTAGAGCAAGAGTAAAACAGTGAAAAGTGAATAGGCTGAGTTATGAGAAAGGCAAAAAGGGAGAGGGAGTGGAAATGAAATGAAGGGAGTCACTAGGTTGAGTTTTGAGAAAGGAGAAAAAAGGATGGGGAGCAGAAATGCTATAGAGGGAGTCAGGTGGGGTGAGAGCATGATCATTCCCAGAGAGAGATGGGAATGGAGCATGGTATTGAAGGTGGAGTGGTTTTGGGTGATTCAAATGTGGGGGGGGTGGATTCCATAGGCGAGCGAGGGAGAAAGACGGGAGAAATTGCCCAGATGCACATAAAGGTTTGTACACTTCGAGGAGGTTCTGGTTACTGGACCTGAGTAGTCTGTCAGGATGATGCAAGGTATGTACGAAGGAGAGGGAAGGGCAGTTAGAGGATTTTAAAATGAGTTTGTGAGCAGTTAACAGTTGAATGTAAGAGAGATAGTGGGGGGAGTTCCAGCCAGTTCGAGTGCATCACAGTGGTGGGAGGAGGATTTGGTCCCAGTAGCAAACTTAGAGATTTTATTGTAGCAGGATGACAGTTTTGACTTTAGGGAGGATTGAAAGTTAGTGAGGAGAGGGTCTTTATACAAGAGAGAGGGGATGAGGTAGGAAATAGACAGTATACATTTGGAAGAGGGAGTGAGATAACGGCTGTGACGATACAGCATTCCGAGCTTTTGTCATGTTGTATTAATACTAGTTTTTATATGAATGTCAAACTTTAAATGTTCATCAATGATTAACACCTAGAAGTTTTGTATGAGAGACTATTTCAATGGGAATCTTATTCTGACTGACTATGCAGAAGGAATTTTTATAGATAGAGGTGTTTTTAGATGGGGGGTAAAGATCATGATTTTCATTTTGGATGCATTGAGAGCAAGGTGATTTTTCAGCATCCAAGACTCGGTACAAGAGAAGGCATCTTGTGTTAGTTGCATGGGTTTGGGGAGAGATTGAGCATAGCAAATTGTGGTGGAATTTTCCGCATGTTGGACAAGTTTGCTGTTAGGAATGGACTGATGAAAATTATTAATGAAGATGTTAAAAAGTAAAGGACCCAGTACTGAGCCTTGTGGAACTCCTGTTGGAGTGTGAAGGAAGGAAGAGGTACTATTGTTCCACTTGATGGCTTGCTGTCTATTAGAAAGGTAACTGAAAAATCAGTTAATAGAGGAGGGGGAGAGATTGAGAAGAGAGGATTTGGACAAGAGAGGATTGTGGGAAACAGCATCAAAGGCCTTTGATAAGTCTAGGAGAAGGGTAGATACAATATTTCCAGAGTCTCGGGCATGGTTGATGTCAAGGAAGGTGAGAAGGGCAGTGGTAGTACTATGTCCAGGTCTAAATCCATGTTGAGTTGGAGAAAGAAGTTGATTGTCTAGGAGGTAGGGAAGGAGTTGCAAGTGTATGCATTTTTCAAGGACTTTTCAGCTGGGGACAGGATGGCTATAGGATGGAAGTTGGAAATTTCAGTATTGTTGCCTCCTTTGTGGAGGGGAATGATGACTGCTTTCTTCCAAAGGAGGGGTACATAGGATTCTTGGATTGAACGGTTGATAAGTATGATGATGGAAAGGGCTATGCCATCTGCAGCTAGCTTGAGAAAGTTAGATGGAAGGTTGTATGGGGCATGAGAGCATGGTTTTAGTTTTAGTAGAAGTTTTTTTTATAGTGTGCAGACAGGTTGTATGGTAAAAGGGGGGAGATGAGTAGTGTTGATGTCAGTGGGACTAGAGTTAAGGATGTAGGATTAGGATGGAGTAGGAGTGTCATTGGAGAATGATGTGGTGAGCTTGGCTATTGAATCAATAAAGAAAGAGTTGAATTGGGTAGCTAAGATATGATCCTGAGAGTTTGGGTCAGGGCAGGGATTGTCTTTTTTGCCAGGAGAGAGGAGAGCAGATATACTGTTCCAAAATTTTTTGGAGTTGGATCTATGATTGTTTTGAAGCTTGGAGAAGTAGGACTTTTGGTCTAAAGCAATTAAGGAGTTGCTTATACTCAGTAAGGGTGTTAGGTGTTTTAGATTTATGGTAATGCTTCCAAGATTTATCTCGGAGATGCATGAGTGTAATAGTTGCTTTAATTAGCCAAGAGGTGGATTTGGTTTTGATTATTTTAGTTCTGGGAGCAGCAAAGCTACCTAGTAGGTTATTGAATGTAGTATTGAAGTATGTAACAGCATTGTCAAGAGGGAGGGTTTTTACAGGGTTCCAGTTTTTATGTTTTAGTGAGTCAGAGAAAGCTAGAGGGTTGAAGTTTTTTGGGTACTAGTTGTGATGTAGCTGTGGTGAAGATGAAGGGAGGATGGTGAGTGATGAGCAAAGGCAGAGAGTTTATTGCTGAGGGAGTTGGGTAGGGTGCCATTGTCAGAAATGCAGTTGGGCTGAGAAACTAATATCCAGTCCAGAATGCAACCGGAGTTATCTTTATTAAATTTGGTAAGAGAGGTAATTATTTGGGTGTAGTTGTATAGCTTTATATTCTGAGGTGATGCAGGTGATTCAATAGAAGTCCAGTTTATATTTACATCACTAGGAGTATAGTTTCATTGCTTATGTTGGATGAGAACCAAGAGATGATATCTTCAAGAATGCAATGTTATTTTCCTGGTGGAATATAAAGAGCAGCTATACATATGTTTTTGTGGTTATTAATTTTCAGGAAGGCCAGGGTTAGTTCAGCTGTTGTGAATTGGAGTATTGGCTTGGTAAGGGGTGTCACTGTTAGGGAGGAGGAGAAAAGTAGGGCTACTCCACCACCTTTCTTTAGAGTTCTGTCATTTCTTATGATCTTGTAGTTGGGAGGGGTAATTTTGGAATCTTTTATGTGGGGTTTTAGCCATGTTTCTGTGACAGAGAGAATGTCAGGGAGGTAATGGGATATCCAGGCATGAAGGGTAGGAACTTTATTGCATAAACGTTGGGTGTTAATAGTAGCAAAAAGGAGAGATTTATAGTGAGAGAGTGAGGAAGACAAGTTAGAGTTAGAAGCATGGTTGACTAAGGGTCCAAGATTAGAATGCATGTCACCAGAGAGGAGGATAGAGATTAGCTGGATTGGGAGAGAGGCAAGGTCTTTAGATTTGTTGGAGTTGAGAGCAGGGTAGCTGGAGAGGTATGGATTGTGAGGGATTGAGACTGTGTTACAGATATCAGGAAGAATCTTTCTAGTAAAGAGGAGAGAGTCATTATAGTAATAGTGGTGAGAAGAGATATAGATTGAGAGGTGAGATTCTTTTAAGGCACATATTGAAGTTGTATGATAGAGAGAGGAATAAGAAAAGTCAGGTAGTCTGGTAAGATAGAGTAGGTAGTAGAGGAGGAAAGGTAGACATATTAATGGTAGAGTATGTGTAGGTTTGATTTGCATGGTAGTATAAGGTTGTAGTATGCAGTGAGGATGTGCAGAGTAGAGAAGAAATTAGCAGAAACCAAAGTGGTGTGTGGTCCTTGGTAGGAAGAATGGAGGAAGGTAAGAATAGGTAAGGGGAGGGTACTGGGTAGTGGAAACAGGAGGGGTTGGTGGATGAGGAGGTGGGTGGGGATTGTTCAGATAGTCTGAATGCTAGAGGGGGTGTGGTTTGGGGGTTATAAGTGTAGAGGCACTAGGGGCAGGTGAGAATTGGGGGCAGGGTAAGGGAGTGGAGTGAACCCTAAGGGTGAACAGAGTGGGCAGAGCTGAGAAGGAGGAAGGAACAGAAGAGACCAACAAAAACAATCAGTGGTACAGGCAGTCTTGAGCACTCAAAGGTACTGACAAGCTCAGAGGTATGTTACTTATGAGTTAAGGTATGGTCTAATTCAAGGAGAATTGAACAGGTGTGATAGTTGTGCAAAAAACAATGGGAAAGGGCAACAGGCCTTACAGCTGCAGGGAGCAGGGAAAAAGTATTGAAAGTTACCTAATACAATGAGTGGGAATATATTGCCACCTAGTGATGTTCCTGAGAAAAGTAAAATGTTGAATCTTCTTATTACAGGGAGTGAAATGTCTGGAGGGGAGAGAGTTGGGAAAAGGGACTGCTGCAGAACTTCTAGTGTGCATGCTGTGGGTTAGCAATACAAACACCTTCAAAATAAGCTTTAACAAAGCATTGCATATAGACGCAGATGGAGGGGGTTAATTTTCAGAATGTTTCTGGATTTCTTCTTTGGGAAGGCATGTTCCCCAGTCTAAATGGAGCTGTAGAAGGGGGAACCCAAGAGAAAATTACCCGAGTGAGCTGAAAAAGAGAGAGAAGTACTTTAATATAAAGGCATGGGAGAACTGTGAGAGGCAGTAATAGGATAGGCTGGAGAGATCCAGTTATATGTGATAAGTATAGCACAAAAAAAGGGAGAAAGATAGTTCAGAACATAAATATGCGAGCAGTTCCAGGGAGAAATAAACGCATTAGATGGAAGCAGTACAGTTAAATGCAATTCTACAGGCAATGGGTGCATATGCAAAAACGAGTTGCTCTAGGAGAACTAACAGCAGCAAGTACTAATTCATTATACAGTCAACATATACAAATACAAGTTCCTCTATAAGAATTGACAACAGCAGCGTATTCACGTGCAGATAACAGATTACAGCAGGAGCTAATGCATTTTACAGTCAGAAGTGACCACAGCAGAAGTAGTGTCGCTGCGGATTTCTTCAAAAAAGCTAAAGTCTTCTGTTCCTACAGTTTTTTTGAAACCGACAGAGGTAATACTAAAGATACTGGTTCCTACACCTCCTTCGGAACTAAACCTACTGGATAAGACAACATTTTTGATACCAGAGGTTTCTAGCGAGAAGCATCTTGACCCATCTGCACTGCAATTGTTGCTGCAGATTCCTTCCTTGATACCAAGCATTTCAGCACCAAGCAAGCTATCAGGGGAGTGTTCCATGCTGAGGCTGCCTTCACCCTTTCTAGAAAGGCCAAAATCACCATCCATTCTCTCTCTCTATTCCAGCAAAAGCCTAATTGAAGACAATGTGGAGAGACTGGTGAATAAGATACTTTGGGTGAGGTTCCACGGGCTTCGGATCTAAACTTTCCTTTACCCCTCCAACACTTCCCCCTCTAACTTCAGCTGAAGCTTTAGAGCCCTCGGCTCCTAGTTTGCCAGTGCCACTGTATCAGAGCCGAAGATGTCTGTGTCTTCTGACCCAATTCTCATTCTGAGTTCTTCAGTTCAGTCAGAACTGGAGACCTCCTGGAGCCGCATCTATCTTGTCTGCTCCAAGGGGATAGAGTCAACTCCTATTTTTTCAAAGTCTTCTCTGTGCCTTGGAGCCTTGGCAAAGATCAGTTTGGCTCTGGCTTCAGCCTTGAGAGGTGTCTCCTTGGACTGGGGAGTGACCACGGTTCTAAGGCTGTCTTTCTCGGTTCTGGGCTCCCTTCCCTCTTCAAGTGGGCCAGATTTTAAGGCTATTGAGAGGGTTTCGACTGCAGCAGTTAGCCATTCAGCAACTTACACTTTAGAGCAGATATCCTTGCCTTCCTTCTGCCCAGATATTCAATCAGTACCTCCATTGAGTCAATGGGTGCCAAAACCACAGGATTCCCAGAAAGGAATTCCCTTTTTTTCCGGTAACTCCTCAGATCATCCCACTGAGGAGGTTCCTCAGAAGAAAAAGTGCATGAGGAAGCATATAGAGTCCTCACAGGAATCAATCACTGAAGACACTGACTTCAATGAAGTGGAGGGAACCCGAAAAGTCACCCCCTGATGATGTCTCCTTTGCGGATGTCCTGGAAATATTAAAGTAGAGGGGTGACTGGAAGTCCCAAAATCCTTCTCCCGAGGAGTCAGTGTATCTCCAGGTTTTTGGCACATGACCATCTACGTCTTGGGTGACTCCACCCACTGATGAGTTCATTCAAGTTGACCTCTCAGCATGCATGGAAGACCTCATACCATAGAACCTATCCCCAGGAGACTTGACAAAATTCTGTCTGCCCCGAAGTCAAACAGTTCTGAGGCAAGGGGTTAGCTGTTGATGCCATGGTCATGGTGGCAGCCAGAAAAAAGGGCCAGGGAGAGTTCTTCTATCCATCCACCCAACAGAGAGTCTCGGGAGATGGATATGTTTGGTCTGTGCTTCATCGACCTTTGCTTTCATAGGTTGGTACTAGGCTATTGGCCCTAGGGCCTATACAAGCCTAGCCATAACAATTCCCTGGCTATTTGTTCCCACAGTATTTACTTGAATTTCTTGGTACACATCACCAAACGTCAGAGAGATCTGGTCAAGGAGTTATCAGATACCCTCACAGGAACCGTTTCTGAGGACGTCCAAGAGAAAGTAGCTTCCCAGTTGGCTACCCTGGAGTCTGTGTCCAATTCATCCATGAGCCTCATCATGCATGCAGATGAAGGGACCACTAGAGCAAGCAGGTTCAGGCACTGCCATTAGGAGACATGTTTGGATGTGCCTATGTGACACTGCAGAGCTATTTAAGTCTTCATCTGTCAATACCCTTTGACGGATCATCCCTGTTTGGTCCAAAGGTTAGAGAAACTTTATCCAGGTGTGAGAAAGATGGAAATACCCTTTCTGCTGTGGGCATACATTTTTCCACTCAACACCATTCTCTAGAAATCAGAGAAGCAGTGTAAAAATGTGGTTCAAAAAGTCCCAAGGGCCTTTTTAGGACATGAGTAGAGGTAGTTTCCCTTAGGGGCAGGGGGAGGAACTTTAATGGAAGACACCCCACCCCCAGCAGAGGTAGTCCGCAAAAATCATAGTTTCAGAGATTCTTTCTCTGGTAAACTCTACCAGCACTCCTTAAAGGAGGCCCGAGTGTCTTCCTCTGGAGGCTGTAGGGGATGCTTATCCCTGCACCAAAATGCCTGGCTACAAATAACATTGGATGCTTGGGTGCAGAGGATTATATCTAGAAGTTATACAATTCCCTTTTCTCTTCCTCTTCCCGTATCCAAGAAAATCCCTAGCATTACACACAGTCAGAGGGAGCAAGCAGTTCTAGAAATCCAGAAACTGCTAGAAAAAAAGAGTCATCCAAGAAGTCCCACCAGACCAGAGAGAGTCTGGAATTTACTCAAGATTCTTTTTAGTGCCAAAGAAGACAGGGGACTGGAGACCAGTTTTGGATCGAAGTGTACTGAATAAATCAGTTCGCCAAACCAAATTCAAGCACTGGGCTCCTTGGCTGCAGCTGCAACTCTAGTTCCCTTAGCACGATTCCATGAGTATACTGCAGTGGTTACTAGTGTCCCAGTGGTGAATGTTACACCAACCCATGTTGGACCTGATTTTGATTACCAATCATTGCAAAAAGGATTTAGCTTGGTGGATGTATTCAGAAGACATTCTTCTAGGCTGTCCCTTTGTCCCCAAGCCATAGTGACAATGGATGCCTCCCGGATGGGTGGAGGGGCATTGTCTGGGGAAGAGTGTCCAAGGCACTTGGTCCCCCATAGAGGCCAACTCGCATGTCAATGTACTGGAGCTAAGGGCAGTGCTGTTAGCGTTGCAAGCCTTTCAGACTGCTCTTCCTTCAGGAACAATTGCAATTCAAACAGACAATATGTCGGTAGTTTGGTACATCAGCAAACAGGGAGGAACCAAATCCTACCCCCTTTGTCAAGAAGCTGTCAGAATATGGCAGTGGGCGATCTCTTCCAACCACTTTCTGATAGCAGTGCACATTCCAGGGAGTTCCAGTGTGATAGCGTACAAACTAAGCAGGTGTATTCTCCTGCCTCACGAGTGGTCTCAGTCCAAAAGTGACAGAAAGAATTTTCCATCAATGGGGCCAGCTTTGCTGTGACTTGTTTGCCTCTCCCCTAAACAGCAAGTGCAGTGACTACTTTGTCCTGATTCCCCCCTTCCAGAGGAGTCACGAAGAGATGTTCTTCTCCATGTTTGACCCCCCCAGACTGCTGTATGCCTTTCCCAAATTCCTCTTATCCCGAAATTTCTACAGAAAGCAATCAGATTGAAGAGCAAAGTAATCATCATTGTACCATATTGGCCTCAACAAATATGGTTCCCCTTTCTTTGACTTTATCTGATTCAACATTCTTGGATTCTGGACCCAGCTCCAGACTGTTTATCTCATCCAGAGGGATTAATCCATTCAAACATTGTAAACCTCAAGCTGACAGCATGGTTTCTCCAGTTCCGTTAATAGCCAGAAACCCCTCTCTCTCCTCTCATATACTCTTAGCCTCTCATAAGCCAGCTACCTATAAACTCTGTGGTAGTAAATAGAAGGGGATAACATTTTGGGCTTGTGACAACAATATTGATCCCTCAGTATTGTGTTGACAACCTTCTCAGTGCCAGATATACTGGCTTGTGAGGAAGAGAGCATAGACTCTAGCTTCTTTTTGTTTAAATTTTAAGTGTTATTTTAAGCCTCTTAGTTTTTGTTTAAGCAGTTGGGCTTTAGGTCTATCCCTTAGCTCTTCCTGGCCTCTCTCCCTCAGATTCTGGCAAATATGGAAAGACAATTTCCTATGGTTTCTCCTGCCAGCCTGGTTGATATGGACATTGTGAGACAGTGTAGCAACTGTCTCATGTACACGGACAGTTATCTACTACTACCACCTAGAAACACAATTTGTGAGAGATGCAATTTTTTATGTCTGTATTCCTTGATCTAAGTGAAATTACCAACAGAATTGAAAATGTTTAGGTATGACAAGGGTTACATTTTTGAAGACACTGGAAAAAAGGAAGTGATGTATAGTATTTAAGGTGTGTTTGAATGAAAGCAAATGACTCTTGATGATGCCTTTTGAGGTGAAAGCGCTTAGTCATAGTGTTTTGCTGTGTCTTGTGTATTAACTATTAATAAACCAGTGTTTTTAGCACAAAGCTCATGTATGCCAGTCAATTTTTTTGTTTTTGTATATTTAAGTTTTTAGTTTTTAAAAGTATTTTTGTTTGGAAGCAAGAGTATGTGCTCTCTCCCTCACAAGCCAGTATATCTGGCACTGAGAAGGTTGTCAACACAATCACTACACCTCAAACACCACCCACAACTACACAACACACACCCACATATGTGGAGTTTCCCAACAAAAACAAACCCAAACAAAGGAGACCTCAGAGGAAAAAAACACATGAGAACTCCACAACCCTCCACACCACATACCATGCATAGTCCACACACCAGTGTCTCGCAACCACTAAGGCCTAACCGTAAACCCAACATATTAGTCATAGCAGACTCCATTGTGATACACACAGATGTGCCTCTCACCAGGCTGGATAAGGCGAAAGTCACGGTTAGTTGTTTGTCAGGTGCCAGAATCTGCCATATCACACACACACTCAAGTCTCTCAATAACAGGTACTGTTATGACTCTGTCAAAGTCCATGTTGGCATGAATGACTTGAGATGTACCTCCCGGTACTATATGAAGAGAGACATGATTGAGCTTGCTGAATACGTGTCCCAGGCAGGTATGTCCCTAGCCTTAAACAGCATTCTGTCACCCAGAATGATGCCTCAATACAAACAGAAAATGCAACTGCTCAGTCCAATGCTCCAAATGAAACCACCAAGTGTGTCACAATGAAAAAAACAGGTTTATTTTCCACAGAGATTGAGCACTTTCATCTTTTTATATCTAAAGACTTCTTCAGAATCAAATACAAGCTACACACACCTTTTATCCAGTAAAAAAATGATTAACTTTAACAATTGGCTTAGTTTCTGGTGTTATTCTAGGGGGATCCAGTGCCTAACACCCTGGGAAGATGTGATCAACAGACCATGATGCTTTGCTAGAGATGGCCTTCATCTGTCTCACTTGGGCTTCAGGCATCTGGCAACCATAGTGCCTTTTTTAGGAAAAGTCATGAGGTCGATACTACCAACATAAACATTTCAACAAAACGCAAATTAAAGGTCATGCTGCTAAACGCTAGGAGTCTAAACATGAAACTGCCCTTATTACAAGCATTCTTAACCCTGGAAGATGCTGACATTTGTGCAGTAACAGAAACCTAGTTCAAAGCTGCGGAGAGGAACCCGGCCTTACCTGGTTACTCATCCTATTATACATTCAGACCCCAAAATGTGGGCAGCAAAGCCAAAGGAGGTGGAGTTTCAATATATATTAAAGACGCACACGCCTCCAGGCTGGTCACTCCAGGTGCAGTTAACCATTGACAAGACCCCTATTCAAATTATAGCTAGCTACAGGCCCCCAAAGTTGACTTAAAATGCCCACTCCACTTATATGGACCTCTTCAAATCTATCAAGATTTAATCCTTTCCCCTGATCCTGGGTTACTTTAATTACCCAACCATAGTTTGGAAAAACTACTCATGCCAGAATACAAATGCCCAGAGATTCCTCGATTTTATCAGTGCAAATGCCTTGGAACAGCTAGTCGATACCCCCACAAGAGGTGATAATATCTTGGACTTGTTATTAATCAACATGAGTAACTACTGCAGCATTCCTATGGTATCATCCTCCCTGGTATGATCCGAACATAAAGCAGTCATTTTCAAATTCACCATCTCCCCTGACCCCCCTCTATCTAGGGTCAAACAAAAAAACTTCTCCAAAGCTGATTACAACCTTCTGAGGGATGGTATAAACAGCTTCACAGCCCAATCCCCCAATGTAGGAATTGGCACCAATTTACAAATCTACACCAAAGTACTATACAAGCATTTATATAGATGCATGGAATCAGGGAATACCTGACAGGACAAAATAATCCTCCACAAGGAAGAGTAAACCTGTCTGGTGGACATCTGCAATAAATAAATTATATAACAAAAGGAAAAAATTTCTGTCCAGGACCAAGAAGGAGCAGGTATCCAATTGGAAGCAATCTCTCCTTAGCCTGAACAAGCAAATAACAGCACTAGTGAAATCCTCTAAAGCCAACTTCGAGTCCAAATTGACCACATCTACTAGAGACAATCATAAGGCCTTCTATATATATGTCTGCAATCTCAAAGGAAGTACCCAGATCTGTTCAGAACTGGTGGTCAAGGACACCACATACACAAATGCTGTAGATATAGCCAATCTACTGGCTGACAGATTCAACAAAAACTTCTCCCCTCTGACCCCTCATCAGTAAATCAGGACATCCCCAGTACCTGCCCTCCACCCCTTATCTCTAGGGAACAGGTCATCTCTGCCCTCTCAAAGGCAAACATTACAGCCTCCATGGGACCCGAAAACATCTCAGGCTGCATCCTACATGAACTCTGGCATGAACTTGCAGCACCATTAGGCACCCTATTCAACCAAAGCCTGAGTACCAGCTTTGTCCCAGCTGAGTGGAGCATAGTCACTGTCATCCCTTTAAACAAAGGTGGAGCATCCACCGATCCAGGAAATTATAGATCCATCAGCCTAACTAGCCTGATCTGCAAGGCCATGGAACGGATTATCATGGACCTCATTAACAAAGACATTGGCAACCTCCAAACACTCGACCCCACACAGTTTGGCTTTGTCAAGGGGAGGCCATGTCTGTTAAATCTGGTTGACTTCTTTGAGACAGTCACCAAAGACATGAACGAGGGGAAGACTGTGCACACCACCTACCTTGACCTGGCCAAAGCCTTCGACACTATTCCCCACTCAAGCATAGTAGATAAACTCTCTCAACTAGGCATCAATCCATATGTTACCAGATGGGTAGCAAACTGGCTCACTGATAGAACCCACGTAATCAAAGTAGGGGATGCCACCTCAAGCAGTAGACCCGTAACGAGCAGCATACCCCAGGGATCAGTCTTGGGTCCTCTGTTATTTGGGATGTACTTCTCTGAGGTGCTGCCCTAAACCATTGGGCTATGGCTGACCAAATTTGCAGATGGCTGCAAGCTGGGTGCAGTCATCAGTTCCCCAAGTGATGTGGACGTCCCCAAAGAGGGTCTCACCCAAACAAATGACTGGTGCCAGAAACATGACCTTAAGCTGAATGCCAAAAAATACATCATCATCCCCTTTGGGGAGAGTGATGTCCTCACATATTATCACATTAATAATAACGTCCTACGTACACAGTCAGTAGTGAGGGATTTGGATACCCAGGTTGATAGCAACCTGACATTTGACCACCATGTTGCTTCCATTGTATGGAAAGCTTTCTACATGGCCCACCTCATAAGTAAGGGTATCTCATCCAGGGACAAAAAGGTCATAACATCCCTGTATTCTCCCCTTATAAGGCCAGTTATTGAGTACAATGCCCCCTTCAATGTGTATCTCACAAAGCACATGCAGCAGCTGGAGAGACCACAGAGGTTCCTCACCAGGAGAATCCAGGGCCTCAAACATCTACCCTACAATAGGCTAAAAGCCCTGTCTCTCTACTCAGTTTCATACAGACTTCTCAGAGGTGACCTCTGTCTGGCATACAAAGCTATCTCAGACCCTGCCTTGATGGGACTGCTGCATATCCGCAAGTCAAGCTCCACTCAAGCAACCCACACTCGCGACCTCAACCTGGTCGGTAATATCAGTAGGACTTGTTGGCGGGACAGATTTGTGTCTCAGAGACTCCTCCATCTGTGGAATAGACTCCTTCTCCACATCAAGCAGAGTACCTCATTATCTCTATTTAAGCGCAATCTGGATAACTGGATGAGAAACAGAAAATACACCCCTGGGATTCCACCTGTGTCCCTGCTGGACAGGGGCTTAGGGTGCTGACTTGTCTAAACATGGGCTAAACTCTTGGGTAGGCTTATAAGGGTCTCAAGGCTAATAGCGTAGTAACCTCCTATGATTTAGTGCCCACTGATAAAACCTAAACTTTTTGGCTACACTTTCCAAAGCAGGTGCTTCCCGTTCTACCATCAAAGTTCAATTAGCAGCTATTTTTAATTTTCATAGTGATTTTAAAGACTCCTTCCTGGCTTCTCATAATCTTTGCAAAGCCTTCTTAAAAGGAACACTCTTGCTAAAACCACCCTACAAAGATCCTACGCTACCGTAGGATCTGAACTTAGTGTTACTGTGACGACCCCTCTCTGGGCCAGTAATCAAGAAGCCTGAATCATCACCACTACCACTGGAGAGGGACGTGCACATGGAATACAAATGGATACACTCAGTATTTCCCAATGCAGACCTCTATGCATCAATCACAATTTTCCTTAAGAGCACACAGAGAACACACACACAGGCCGGTGTCTGGATTACTCTATATCTGTCTCCCTCCAGGTCCCTAGTAAGACTCTCCACTGGTACAGGTGTAGGGTTAGGTCCTTGGCTGGAGTGTCCAAGCCAAGTCTTCCAACACCCTCTCTATAAGACTAGTGCTTTGTGTCCCTGCCCCACATAGCTAACACACACGCAAAAAAAACCCTGGGAAATGCTGACACAGATTTACCTGTTGTGCCCCGTTCGGCCCAGAGTATATGGTAGTTATCACAGCCACCAGACACTCTACATTCAGCTACTCTAAGGCCCATAACAAAGGGTGTTCAATTATACTGTGTAATGTTAATACTAATACAAATGGTAGTAGTTGACCAAGACAGCTAGGCCTTCTGGAGTGGCCCATACAGTCACCAATATGTTTACAGTAAACCACACACTTCAAATCACAGGGAATATTGAAAATAACATTGATGGACAGATTCATACAAATAAAGAAAAATCTCTAAACTAAACTTCACTATATTCCTGACTGAATCTAAGAGAATTACTATTCCCTAATAACTTGCTTGATAGAGCAAGACACAATGAAATATGTGAGCAGTCTTTCAAGTCAGGTTCCCTGAAACAGAATACTCAGCACTCAGAGATTATTTCCTGTAAAATATAATATCCAAGATGACTTGCAGAATGACCTCATCTGGTTACCTGACTCTAGATTCTCACAGTATCCCCCTTGGAAGCTGAGACAGGAATTTAGCATAGACAGCTACAATACACATCTAAATGTTTATGACATTGCCTGGGGCTTCACCTCTTTTTCCTGAGCTAATGAACAAAGGCTTCTTCCAGACCCACCATCTCTGGTCCTATTCAGTACTGTGGGGTGCAGTTGTAATGGTTTAACAGTTCATTTACATTTCCCTTATTTTTCTTAAAGTAAACTAGCTGGTTAACCTCTGCTGTCCCAGTATCCTCTATTAAAACATATACATTTAATTCAGTTACAATAATACACACACATTTCTTTTCATTCCAGCAGGGTGCAACGTTGATACATTTTAACACAAGCAAAACTCACAAATACATTTTCACCACAAGCATCTGTACAAATTAGTTTGATATACAAGTGACATATAATTATTTACAAAATTCTAGCAAATTGTGCTGGCACAAGTCATACATCCACTGCCCTACTTCTCCTGGCATGATTGGCAGTACCTTACAGTTATAAACCATTGTTCAGTCTCCTTTTGACCCATCAGCTGAATGTGATCTAAAGTTTTTATCTTGGAAGACTATATTCTTAGTAGCAATAACTTCTGCCAGAAGGATTTCAGAAATACAAGCCTTATCATGTAGACCTACTTATATGATTTTCCACAAAGATAAAGTGTCACTAAGAACTAATCATTCCTTTTTGCCTAAGGTAGTGTCAGAGACCAATATTAATCAAACTATTAATTTACCATTTTTCCCCAATTTTATAACAAAGGTGAATACTGCTTACATTTATTAGATGTTTACAGACACTTGTGCTGTTTATACAGAGCAGAGAATATAAGACAATCCAACCAACTATTTGTGTCATTTTCACCTACAAGACTTGACCAACCAGTGAGCAAAGTTACACTAGCCAGCGTAAAGATTGCATTTATTTTATCTATAATAAATAGAAAATTAATTTGCCTAGGCGTTTAAAAGCTCATTCTACAAGAGCAATAGCTACTTCAGCAGTATTTCACTCTAGAGCTTCTGTGGATGACATTTGTGCAGTAGCAACTTGGGCTACTCCTCTTACCTTTATTTCTCATTACAAATTAGATTTGGTCTCCAGGGGAAGAGCGTCATTTGGTTCTATGGTGCTCAGGAATATCCTTTCTTAAGTTCACCCAAGGCCTAAGGTAGATGGGGACTTTGTCCCAAATGTCGAGGATAAAATGAAAATTGAGAACATCAGGTGATAAAGAAGTTACGTACTCACGACAATGTTCCATCTGTGTTGCCCATTTTCATTTATCCTTGACTCCCCACCCTCCTTCCCCCTGCCCTTATGTTTTTGGTGGTTCAGATAATGGACATAATCCACTTATGTTATTATATGATTCCACATATGGACATTATGAAAGTTTTTGGGTTTCTATCACTCTTGTCTATCTTTCTGCAAACTCAATCTGAGGTTACAGGGAAAAGAGCATTGTGGATAAGTGTTAGGCTCGAGAGTTATTTGGCTTCCTCGAGCTATAGTAACAGAAGAGTCAGTTCTGATGCTCAGAACCGAATCCATATGTCGAGGATAAATGACATGATTGACAGACTTTGATGCTTTGCCAGAGATGGCCTGCATCTGTCACCCCTGGGTTTCCAGGTGCTGACTAAAGCTCTTGCCACCCCTATAGTGCCTTTTTTTAGGTGGTGTTCCAAATTACCACTATAACAGCTATACATAAATGCAATCTGAGGGTCATGTTGCTCAATGCTAGAAGTCTAAATCTCAAGATGCACTCAAAATGGAGAACATCAACATTTGTGCTGTAAAGGAGACCTAGTTTAAAGCAGCAGAAGGCACCCTTGTGCTACCAGGCTATAATTCATTCCACACCTTTTGGCCCCCCAAACATGGACCAAAGCTCCAACAGTGGTGGTATCTCCATATTCATAAAGTATGGTGGTGTCTCCACATTCATAAATGATATGCACACCTCCAGACTAGTAGCCCAGCATAACGCATCTGAGATACTTCAGGTACAACTAACATTGGTTAAGAAGGCGATCCAGGTCATAGCCTGCTATAGATCCCCAAACATGTCTGCAGACTCTCACTCCATGTTCCTAAACACCCTGGAATCTATCAAGATCCAACCCAACATTCTCATACTAGGAGACTTCAACTACCCCCTTCATCAACTAGGAAAACTACTCAAGCACCAATACACTGGTCCAACGCTTCCTGGAATTCATCAATTCCAATGCCCTGGACCAGCTCATTCTGACCCCCACTAGAGGAAGCAGCATCCTTGACGTGGTTATTACTAACATGGGCGACCGTTGCTGTACACCAATAGTCAATCCCTCCCTGGTCAGATCCAACCATAAAGTAATCACCATGGAAATCCACATCTCACCCACACACCCCCGCAAAGGTAATCACCTTGAAAAACTTCTCCAAAGCTGACTTTGGGCTCTAAAAAAACAGAGGTGGCTAACTTTACGGCACCCATGCCAATGGAAAATAGCTGCATGACTGCCAAGTATACACCAATGCACTGTATGAACATGTGTATAAATGCATGGAACTACCTGTACCCAACAGAACCAAGACACTCTCCTCCAAAAAAGGAAGCCAATCTGTTGGTCCCCTGCCATTAATAAACTCTACAACAAAAGGAAGAAACTGTTTAAGAAAAATGTGAAGTCCCAAGACTAGAAAATCTCCCTTATTAGTCTCAACAAAAAGTTGAAATCCCTCATCAAATCCTCCAAAGCCAGCTATGAAGGCAGAATTGTGGCAGACACTAAAAACAATCACAAAGCCTTCTATAGTTATATCAAGAACCTCCATGACAATACCCAGATTTGCTCTGAGTTACTGCACAATGGTACCTCCTATAATGAGCCAACAGATATTGCCAACATACTAGCCAACAGATGCATTGCCAACTTTACCCTTCTCCACCCCCATAGGACCAATCACAATACCGGAAGAATGCCAGGCACCCAGCATTACTGCAGCACAGGTCAAAGCTGCATTGTCCAAGGCCAATAATACAGCTTCCGTGGGACCCAATAATATGCCTGGCTGTGTTCTACATGAACTACAAAGTGAACTGGCAGTACATCTGTGTGGCCTGTTGAGTCGCAGCCTCACCTCAGGCTTTGTCCCTACCAAATAGTGCACTGCTACAGTCATCCCTCTCCATAAATGGGGGAGCAACTACAGACTCTGGGAATTATCACCGCATTAGCCTGATGAATCTGATATGTAAAGCAATGGAGCACATCATCATGGACCTGATTAACAAAGATATAGGAAATCTCCAAACTCTAGACCCCGTGCAATTTGGCTTTGTGAAAGGGAGATCATGCCTGCTCAACTTGGTTGACCTCTTTGAGTCAGTCAACAGGGCTGTGGATGAAGATAAGGCAGTGCATACAGCCTACCTCAATCTTGCCAAGGTCTTTGATACCATTCCTCACTCAGGGATTATTGATAAACTCACCAAACTAAGCATCAACCTCTATATCACTAGGTGAGTTGCAAATTGGCTCACAGATAGAACACGGTGTGAAAGTAGTGGACTCCAAGTCAGACTGCCGACTAGTCACGAGTGGAGTCCCACAGGGATCAGTCCTGGCTCCTCTCCTGTGTGGCATCTACTTCTCAGAAGTCCAGGACAACACAAAGGGACTCTGGCTGACAATGTTCACAGACAACTGCAAGCTGGGAGCCATTATTAACTCCCGAAGTGATGCAGACATCCTACAGAAAGGCCTCACTAAGACCATTGATTGGTGTTGAAACCATGGCCCTAAACGTAATGCCAAAAATGTGTCATCATCCCCTTTTGGTAAAAACTCATTTCCCACTAATTACCACATTAACAGGAGCCCACTGAACACTGAAGGTGTTATAAGAGGTCTGGGGACACAGGTTGACAGCAACATCTCCTTCGACCACCACATTGCCACTGTGGTCAAAAAGTCCTTCTATGTGGCACATCTCATTACCAAGGGTTTTGCATCCAGGAAGAAAGAAGTCATCATCTCGCTGTACTCTTCCCTCATTAGACCAATTATCGAGTATAATGCCCCATTTGGCATGTACCTCACTAGACACCTGCAACAGCTGGAGAGGCCACAGAAGTACCTCATGAAGAGGATCATAGGCATTAAACACATGTCCTACACAGACAGACTCAAAAGTCTCCAGCTATTCTCTGTCTCATATCACCTACATAGAGATGATCTCTGCTTGACTTACCAAGCCATGTCTGATCCAGCTCTGTTAGAAATGCTATATCTAAAGAAATCCCAATCCCTCCACACCACATAATCCAGAGACCTCAACCTCATTACCACAATCAACAGAACATTTTGGAGGGACAGGTTCCTCACCCAGAGACTGCCCATGCTCTGGAATAAACTTCCCATGTATGTCAAGCAGAGCACCTCGCTGACCCTCTTCAAGAGAAATCTTGATGAGTGCATGGGTAATAGAAAGTTCACCCTGGGGATCACTCCAGTGGCTCTACTTGTAAAGGCTCCAAGGCCATTAGCCTAGTACACATCTATGAACCTATGGACAGCACAGATGGAATGTTATGGTGAGGACCTAACTTCTTTTTTCTTAAAATAATCTTCCAGTTGTCTGTGAGTATGTCTCAAATAGGAGATGCATGTCACTGGAACTAGGAAGTGTAAAAGCTCTGGTGTATTGAACCAATAAAGTATTTGTGGAAGTCAACTCATCTTCCATGTTTGCCATAGTCTTTGGCTGATTTTTTCATCAAAATAGGTTTGGCTTTGTTTGGTTTGACCAGAAATACTTCCATGATGATATTCGTAAGTCAGTCAGTATCGTAGCCTTTTTGGAGGAAAAGCGATTTTAAATATTCGATGTCTTCAAAAATAGTTTGTTTACTGGTGAGCCTACTACATCTGATTAATTGTCCTTTTATCACCCCTTTCTTCATATGAAAGGGGTGTTGACTTTTCCTGTGCAGGTATTGATTAACAAAGGTCTCTTTTCTCAAAATTTTACTTGTAAATTGAGAAGCTCCTTCCTCTAGGGAAACTGTGATGTCCAAATAATTGATGGCCTTTCCTACTCCACTTATAGTGAACCGTAGAAGTGGAGACTAGAATTAATGAAGTCAAGCAATTGATGTAGTTCTACTTTGGTTCCTTTCCATAGAAAAATGAGTTAATCTGTAAATCTCTTGTAAAAGACTACTTTTTCAAACAAGTTATAAGGTTTGAAGTAGACTTGCTCTCACCAAGCCATTACCAGGTTAGCAAATATGGGGGCTACTCTTGCCCCCATATCAACTCCTGTTTTTTGTTTATAGTATTTTCCTTGAAACTTGAAAAAGTTGATATGATGATGTCCTATCTTGCTTTCATTCTTAACTGGTTGGGTTCAGAACCAATCCTCGGTTCTGACTCGGCCTTATACAAAAGCTTGTGGTCTTCCACTAGCTTGTGGCTGTAACTTTATCCCATCATGCCCTAGGAAAGCTCCTCAGATCTCATTTGCCACTAAACAAAACTGGGTGCTTCCATTCTGTCTCGAGCTAAGTGGAATTTTCTTCCTTGTTTTTTTTTGGATAATTGTAGTTTAAAAATTACCTATATAGCTTTCTAGTGTTTATTACATACATTTAAACTAAGTTAGTGTGTTTGCTTCTGTTGGTTGTTTGCTGTTGACCATCATTTCTTTCTCTAGGCCTTTTTCCCTTCCCTATCCCGGCTAAAATTTATATTTTCTAAGCCCGTTTTTAGTTAGAGGGCTTCCTTTTAGTTTTTACCTTATACAGGCTCTTTTAAGTTAGAGAGCTCTGTAAACTTCAGGTATTTTTCCCATAATTTGCCCGGCAATCTTATTTAAGTTAGAGGGCTACAGTTAGCCTGTTTAACTTAGAGAGACTTTTCTTCCCTTCCTATATTTCCATTTATCTTAGGCAGATTATTTTAGCTTAGAGAACTGCTTTTTCTCTGCCTAAATTGGAGTGCTTAGTTTATTCTTGTTGTGTTAATTAAAAAAAAAATATATATATATGTATATATATATATATATATATATATATATATATATATATATGGGAGCACTTTACATGCTCAAATTACTGAAAGCTCGACTTGCATATGGTCGAGACCATATGTTCGAGCTTTCAGTAACTCGAATGTGTAAAGTGTTAAAAAAATAACACTTTACTTACCTTAAAACATTACTTACACACAGAGGCAAGGACCCCTGTACGCTCTGTGTGTAAGTAATGTTTTCATTTTTTAGCGATGTTGACAGGAAACAGGAAATCTCCCGTTTTCCACTTCCGCATATAGCGCGAAATGGGAGATTTCACTTTTCTCCACTGTAGCTCGATTTCAGAGTTGGTATATTTAAGTAGGGGGGTGTGGGGGCCACAGCCCCCCACATGGGGGTGCAGGGGGGCAAAGCCCTCCTGCAAAAGCGATGTTTGACTTTTTTTGTGTTTTTTTACGTTTCATTTTAGGAGTTCGAGTTTCCGAAAATCGAACTTATAGTCTCGACCATATGAAGTTCGGGTTTTTGGGAATTCAAGCTTCTAAAGTGAATATATATATATATATATATATATATATATATATATATATATATTCCCCTCCCAATAATAATTAGCTATTATAGTTGTTATTGTTATTGACAGCCATAATGTCTAAAGATCCTAAGGAAGCTAAACCCTCTGGGTTCAAGAAATGTGAAAAGTGTAATCAAAAAATGTCGTTGACTGATGGTCACACTGTTTGTGTATACAGCCTTGGAGCAGTCCATTTACAGGAATCATGTGCCATCTGCCATTCATTCAGCCATAGAGTTTTGCTTGAGAGAAAAAATAAGCCAATTTTGAGAGGTTTGCTGAAGACCCCCTTCACAGAAGCACTTGAAGAAGATCAGGGTACTTCAAAATTGTCAAAATCCCCATCTTCCAGATCCAAGAAGTCAGGGAAAACGGTCATCCTCTTTCAGTGCTCATTCTGAGCCATCAAAAAAAATTGTCTAAACTGTCATCTTTGGACCCGAAGACTGTTGGGCCCGAAAAACCTACTACCTCGGCTCCTTCTGTAGTTTTGGTGCCAATGGAGTTTCACCTATAGAGCCGGTCCCCAGAACTGGAGCCAGTTTCTCTTACTTTGAGATCCCCTTTGCTTCAGTCTGCTAGATCTCCTACACCCTCCTGTCGATCCTCCAGGAGCCTCTCTGATGATGATGATGTGGATCGTGTGGTGTGAAGGCTATTAAAGACAGCAGTGCTGGCCAAACTGTTGTTGGCTCCAACCCAGTAGGATTTGGAACCGAACAAGACTACCCCTTCACCATTGATTCCTCCTCCTCCAATCTGATCTGGGAACTTGGAGCCAGGGTATCTTGTACTGACTGTAGTGAAACCGTTGGACAAGAGACCTACAACAGGATCTACGGGCTTGACTACTGCTCCAATATTCTTGGGTCCATCTGAACATGAGGAGTCTAGGAGCCAATGCTCTCCAGTTGGGTCCAGGGAGGAGAGTCAGATCGGACAGTTGTCGGATCTGAACTTGCCTCTCGGGGCTTCTGTGTGGGTGAGCTCAGCTGCTACATCAGCCTTGGAGACAACCCCCTTGGTTCCAGGGATGCCTTCTGGCTCTTTGGAGCCGGAGATTTCCTCGGATCAGGGGCAGGGGGCTTTTAAGGTGATGAAGAGAGTGCTGTCTCCACAGACAGGTCCACTCTCAGGTCCTAACATTATTCCCCCAAAGGCACCAGTGGCTGTCTGGCACCACTGCATCCACAGACACAGGGAGACCCCAGGCCTCAGGATGCCCCATTGAGTGAACCTCTCTCTTCCAAAACCTCTTCAGAATACCTGTCTGAAGAGGTCCCTCATAGCAAACCTTACAAGAGGAAACATTTAGACTCCCCAGAGGAATCTGTCACATCTGATACAGACCTTGATGAGTCAGAGGGGTCCCCACAGTTGCCCTCTGAGGATGTTTCCTTCACAGACATCCTGGAGATTCTTAAACAGAGAGGTGGCTGGAATTCCATCAACCATTCTGAGGAAGAGTCTGTATACCTGAAGGCTTTTGGTTCTCACCCTTCCGCCACTTGGGTGTCTCCACCTTTCGATGGACTGATGAACTTATTTTGTCGAAAGGCGTGGGAGTCATCAGACTCAGTGGAGCCTGTTTCCATGGAGGCCAAATAAATTCATAACATCCCCCACAAATAAGAGTTTTCTTATGAAATGTGCCCCAGTAAATGCTATGGTGGTAGTGGCAGCCACCAAAATGGAACTTTTAGAGACAGACATCCTCGTCTGTCCATCCACCAAACCAGGAGTCTCGTACAATGGACAGATCTTTACACTCAGGTCACTGAATTATCTAACCCACTTTACCAGACTTCAAAGAGATCTCCTGAAAGAGCTAGGAGATAATCTCCAAGGTTCAGTAGCTGAAGGGTTATCAGAGAAGGCTTCCTCTCAGCTCTCCACCTTAAACTCAGTGGTCAACTCCTCCATGAGACTCATTTCTTATGCAGCAGATGGAGCAAGTAGGGCAGCAGGTTCAGATATTACCCTATGGAGACATTCCTGGATGCACTTGTGTGACTTTGTGGAGCCCTTTAAATATTCTTTTGTTAATGCCCCTTTTGATGGCTTGCCCTCATTTGGGACAAAAGTCAAAGATACATTACTGAGGTGTGAGCAAGAATGAAAAACTCTCTATGCTGTAGGAGTCCATTTTTCCCTACCTTCTAGACCTTACCCAAAAGACCAAAATGGAGGAAAAATGTTGTTTCAAAAATCCCAGAGAGCTTTTCAGGATACACGTGGTAATTCTTACCCCAGGGGCAGACGGGGAAGCAGTAATGGTAGACACTGACCACATGGCCGAGGGGGTCCCCAGAATCAGGGAGACAGGGAATCATTCCATGGTAAGCCCTTTCAGCGCTCCTGTCCATCTCGCTTATCTCTGTACCCAGAAGCCTGGCTAAAAATAACAAAAGACAAGTGGGTACAAAGCATCGTATCCAGAGGCTACTCTATACCCTTTTCCTTCCCCATCCCAAACATAAAGAACATCCTGGACGTTACACCCAGTCAAAGGGAACAGGCAACTCTAGAAATACAAAAGTAGATAGACAAAAGTGTCCATCTCTGGAGGCAGTCCAAACAGTTCCCGCAGACCAAATAGGATCCAGAATTTACTCAAGGTTCTTTTTAGTTCCAAAGAAAACAGGGGACTTGGAGACCCATCCTGGGTCTCAGCAGATTAAACAAATCAACAAGAAAAGCAAATTTCCGGATGGTAACACTGCAGTTAATACTCCCTTTCTGGGAAAAGACGTTTGGATGTGCTCTATAGACCTCCAGGATGCATATTACCACATAAAAATGGACAGGCAATCCTAGAGTCATTTGCATTTTCAGCTGGGAGCCAGTCACTACCAGTTTCGAGCTGTGCCCTTTGGTCTCACTACAGCCCCCAGAGTGTTCACCAAGTGTAAGGCAGTGGTCATGGCTCACTTGAGATGTCTAGGATTCCGAGTGTTTCTGTACCTAGGCGACTGGCTCCTAACCGCCACCACCAAGCATCTACTAATAAAAGCAAGAGACACCACATTATAGCTCTGCTCTCACCTAGGAATCACAATAAATTATGAAAAAACTGCCTTGTTGCTATCTTAACATATAGTTTTTAAAGGAACAGATCTAGATACAACAAAAATGATGGCAAAACTTCCCCTCGAAAGAGTTCAAGTCCTGCGGCACCAAGTCAACTTCCTACTTTCAAAGAAAAAACTACAAGCAAGAACAGTCCAGAAAATCTTGGGCACCATGACAGCAGCAATAAACTTGATTCCATTAGCATAATTGCATATGAGAATCCTGCAGTGGCTACTCTTCACTCAGTTGTCCACACAGGACCTACCCATATCTCACCAAATTATGATAACAGAATCTTGTAAGAAAGACCTTCATTAATAGCTTCACTCCACTCATCTGACATTAGGTCAACCCTTTGTTCATAGGTTCATAGGTAGGTACTAGGCTATTGGCCCTAGGGCCTATATAAGCCTAGCCAAAAAATGTACCCTGGCTTTTGCCACCCAAGAAAATTATTTTCTTGTGCCCCTGTTGAGCAGAGCCACAGAAGTGATCCCTGGGGTGAATTTCCCATCCAATCATCAAGATTTTTCTTGAAGAGTGCTAATGAGGAGCTCTGTTTGACATAGATAAGTAATCTGTTCCAGAGTATGGGAAGTCTCTGGGACAGGAATCTATCCCTCCAGCATGTTCTGTTTATTGTGGTGACAAGGTTTAGGTCCCCAGAGCGTGTAGCTCGGAGGGATTGGGATTTCTTTAAGTGGAGCATGTCCATCAGTTCTGGGTTTGACATAGCTTTGTATGTTAGGCAGAGATCGCCCCTGAGTAGGCGATATGCGATGGAGTAAAGCTGTAGTTTTTTGAGACGGTCTGTGTAGGGCATCTGTTTGAGGCCAGTAATCCTCTTTGGGAGGTATTTCTGTAGTCTTTCCAGTTGTTGTAGATGTCTTGTGAGGTACATAGCAAAAGGGGCATTGTACTCTATAATGGGTCTAATGAGTGATGAGTGGAGGGGAACAATGACCTCTTTTTTTTCTGGATGAGAATCCTTTTGTGATGAGATGAGTCACATAGAAGGATTTCCTGACCACTGTGGCGATGTGATTATCAAAGGAGAGACTACTGTCCACCTGTGTCCCAAGGTCTCATCACATTTTCAGCATTAAGTAGACTACCAGTTATGTGGTAGTTCATGGGTACAGAGTTTTTACCAAAGGGGATGACATTACACTTTTTGGCATTGAGCTTCAGGCCATGGCTTTGACACCAGGTATCTGTCTCAGTGAGGCCCTTTTGTAGTTTGTCCACATTGTTAGGAGTTTTGATTATGGCTCCTAGTTTGCAGTCATCTGCAAACTTTGTTAGCCAAAGACCTTCTGTGTTAGCCTGCACTTCAGAGAAGTAGATACCAAACAGGAGAGGACCCAGGACTGAACCCTGTGGTACTCCACTTGTCACTGGTCTGAAGTCGGATTTGGAATCTGCTACTTTCACAGTGTGGGTTCTGTCCGTGAGCCAGTTGGCAACCCATATTGTGACATAGGGATTTATACCTAGTTTAGTGAGCTTATCTATAATTCCAGAGTGGGGGATGGTGTCGAAAGCCTTGGCAAGATCTAGATAAGCTGTGTGAACCATTTTACCCTCATCTATGGCTTTGGTGACTGCTTCAAAGAAGTCAATCAGTTTTAGGAGACATGATCTGCCTTTTACAAATCCAAACTGGGTAGGGTCCAGAGTTTGGAGATTACCAATTTCTTTGTTTATGAGTTCCATGATGATACGTTCCATGGCCTTGCAGACCAGGCTCGTCAGGCTAATGGGGCAGTAGTTCCCGGCATCCGTCGTGGCTCCCCCTTTGTGGAGTGGGATAACCGTCGCGGTGCACCATTCAATGGGTACAAAGCCTGAGGTGAGGCTATGACTGAACATGGTACTTAGGTAGGGTGCCAGTTCATTCTGTAGTTCGTGTAGAACGCAGCCTAGGATATTGTCAGGTCCCATGGATGCTGTGTTCTTGGCTTTGGAGAGTATGTTTTTTTACCTGTGCAGCCGTGATTATAGGAACTTTGCATTCTTCCGGTATAGAGATGGGCCCTCTAGGGGGTGAGAGGGGGGTAAAGTTAGCACTGAACCTATCTGCTAGGATGTTGGCAATATCAGTTGGTTCTGTATATTTAGTGCCATTGTGCTGTAACTCAGAGCAGATCTGAGTGTTCCCATTGAGATTCTTGACATAGCTATAGAATGCTTTGTGGTTGTCTTTAGAGTCAGTGGCAATATTGTTTTCATAACTAGCTTTGGAGGATTTTATGAGGGATCTCTGCTTCTTATTGAGGTTGACCAGTGAGTTCCTCCAGTCGTGGGATTTTACTCTTTGTTCTTCCACAACCTTTAGCCACGGTGACCACGGATGCTTCCCAGGTAGGGGGGTCATTATCTAGGAAAGACAGTTCAAAGCACTTGGCAGAATCACGAGGCCCATTTGTAGAGATAAGGGCGGTGCTTCTAGATTTGCAAGCATTCCAAGACACTCTTCCACTAGAAACTATTGCAATACAGACAGGCAACATGCTGGTTGTGTGGTACATAAACAAACAAGGAGGGATCAGGTCTTACCCCCTTTGCTGGGAGGAGGCCCTCAGAATATGGCAGTGGACGATCTCCTCCCACCGTTTTCTGATTCTGAATACTTCTTTTGTAAATGCTTCTCATGTTATCGAATATGCCTTGAAATGTTCTTATAGCACTGATGATACAGTGTGCAGGGCTGCTGATTCTAGTTAGTCAAGATTGATTAGTTATGTTCACGAAGTTTTCTAAAGGTGTTAAAACTGGAATTTAGATTCCTCCCTAGAAAAGAAAGATGTGCTTAAAAAAATTGATGAGAAAGGAAAAGTTGATTATAGGGGTGACCCATGTTTTCCAAAATTAATTTTTTAAGCCAAATAATATTCCATCCCCTTCTGCTCTCTTTTTCAAAAAGCATTTCAAGCAATAAAGGGTCAGGAAACAGGATTTTAAAAAGCAATGACAAAGAGGCTCCAGAAAGAAAGATAACGCATCTCAAACTCAAGAACAGTCAAAAATCAGAATGATTGCCACTTCCTGCTCCTCCTACCACTCTAATAACAAAAAGGAACCAGTACTTGAGCTCCAAGAAGCAACCAGAATAACACAGGACCACACGAGTTTACCTAGGTTTCGTCTTTAATCCAACTTCATCAGAACACTTAATGAATAAAATAAAATTCCTTATATACGCCTTAAAATGACATCATCACCAATTATAAAAAGGTTGACACCCATCAATACAAATTAAAGTTTTGAAATTTAAAATTTAAAAAAGACAGCATACAGCAGAAGGAACAAAATCAAAATACTAAATGCGCCATATTACAAACGCCTTTGTGTACAAATACCAGTATATATGGTTATAGTTACATTATGAATCTGTTGTTACTACTGGCAGTATTAAAAATAGAAATGAAAATGGAAATGAAGATGAAATTAAATAAAATTAAAACAATTTTAGAACGTAAAATTGAAAATAAGAATAAATCAGATGTTATGTTACCCCAATATATTTTTTAACTTTAAAATGGGCATAATGGAAATACAATCGTTAATCCCAGGGGCTTCCTGTGCGTTAGTTAACAACTGCCATCTCATCTCTGCTATATCTAAGTGTATATCCAATTTCCTACCTAATTTATCCAATGTTATCTGTTGTAAGACACTAAACATAAATCCATGTCCACTATTACTCTCAATGTGCCTATACAATGCATTAGTCGTCTTCCCTAGTCTTATATCTGACTGATGTTCAATGATCCGTTCCCTTAATGCCCTGCAAGTCTTACCTATATAGAAAGCAGGGCATTGTGTACATGTAGCCACATAAACCACATTTGTTGAATAACAATCAAAGTGGGTTTCTATTTTAACATTGATTCCAGCCAATGTAAATTTGGCCCCTGTAAGTTTGATTAAATGGCAAACACTGCATCTTCCACATCTATAATTACCCTTATTTCTACCACTAGGTGTTTGTGTGTTATCACCTTTCTCCAATAGTTGTTTAAAGGAAACTCCTTTCCTATACACACACTTGGGTGCTCCCCCTAACTTACGACTAACTGCTTGGTCTATTCTGAGCATTTTCCAATTGTTGACCACAATGTCAACAATATAGGGAGCATCAAAGGAAAAGGTAGTTATAAAATACAATGCCGTTTCACCCTCAGTGTGTATATCATTCGCCACATTTTCAAGACTGATCTCACGCATAGTTACTGTGGAAGACCTACTATTATGTTGTACTAATCCCTGCTTGTTATTTAAAAGGGCCCAATAAATACCACTGGTCCTTTTTAATTTTACCTCATTGACCACACTATCACATAATGCTAATGGATATCCTCTCCTTATGAACATAGATTTGATTAATTCAAGTTCCTTAATAAAATCATCCTCCAAGGTTGTCATTCTCGCAGCCCTGACCATCTGTCCTTTTATTATTGCCTTTTTCTGATGGTCAGGGTGGTTACTTGTATAACTCAAATATGAGTTGGAGAACGTACTTTTTCTATGTATAGTTGATACCAAGGTTAAATCTATTGGATTCAGAACCAAGTGTACATCCAAATAATCAATTTCTGTCCTACTCATATTATGTGTAAACTTTAGGAAACCTACCGATCCATTAATGAAATCAATGAATTCCGGGAAATTATCACTTCCACCTTCCCACAAGATAAACAGATCATCTAGGAAGCGCGTATAAAAAGTTATGTTAGTCATAAATTTACTAGTGAAAAGAAATTCCTGTTCCCAAAACGCCATTACATAATTGGCGTATACGGGGGCACACGCTGCCCCCATAGCAACTCCAGTTTTTTGCTTGTAATAGACACCATCGAAGTAAATAAAATTGTTAGATAGTACTGTTTCCATAAGTACCACCATCAGATTGATTCTATCCTGGTCAAATAATCCAGTCTTTAACAATTCCATCTCCAACCATTCTAGTCCTATGTCTGTAGGAATCACAGAAAACAAATTTACTACATCTATAGTTACCATGATGGTATCCTTCTTAAATTTAACATTATTCAATCTTTCCAAAAAAGACCAGGAGTCCTTAGTAATATAACTAAATACTTTTAAACCTTTTTGTAGTTCGGAATCCAAGAATTTGCTTATAAAATAAGTCTTACAACGATTGCCATCAACTATTGGTCTAAAAGACAGATTATTCAGTCCCTTGTGGATCTTTGGAACACCAAATATCCTGCTTGCAACCGGATAATCATTAGCTAGGTATCTAAACTCCTCCTCATTAATGTGCCCCTGCCATAAAAGATCCTCAATAATCAAGGAGACGTTTCTGAAAGCCGAATTTAACTCATTCAAACTAACCACTTCATATGTATCCGTGGCTAGTATCCATTTGATACTGTTGATATAATCCACCCTATCCATCAATACCAATCCATTGCCTTTATCAGGTTTCATTGTTCTTAGTAAAGGGTCATTAATTAAATTATCCAATAATTTACGCTCATTAGCAGTCAAATTATCATTTAAGTTGAATATTTTTCTGGATTCAGAGTTTTTTGCCCACCTATTGTGTTCCCTGATATCCCATTCACATAATTTCTCATACGCATTGGTTACTTTATTAGCGGAGGCATATATCTACTTGGCTTTTTCAATGACAAGCCACCCTGATTGCATTCTCCTTGTCAAACAGGAGTCTTAAATTCATCTTTCTTACCAAGATTTTAAATCAACCAGTGTGTTAATTAGACTCCCACGAGCCAATGGGACAAATGTTAAGCCCTTTGCCAATAAATCAGCGTGCTGCTCACTGATGGTTGTAGTGGAATAGTTATAAATTTTGAAATCATTATGAGTATTAACTATAATAACAGGGTTACTAGGTCCATTATGCATACTTAATGCAGGATTTTCTTGTAACACTTGAACTAAGTCTTCAATGGCACAATCTACAATATTTTCACTTGTGCTATATGAAGATGTAACATTGACCTGCTCTTTTGTAGATTCATCTGTGTCTGCACATATACCAACTTCCCCAAAAAAAAGTTGGAAATGTATGCAAGCTCATATTACTGAGGGAAACGCTCTCTCCTTCCGTGCTGAGTAAATCATTATCCCTTATACTATCTGAATCAGAACTCATAACAATCTGTTCATATTCGCGTTGCTCCAATGATCGAGCACAAAGGCTCAAAAGGGGTACAACAGACCTATCTGTAGTCGGTGTATCAACATAATTTATAAATATTGGTACCTGCACCAATAATACCATGTTGGTATTACCATTAGTTAGCCCCCTACCTAACTGTACATGTCCACCACCTTCATTGCCCGTATCCTCAAAAATTAAATCAAAATTAACACTAAACAAGTCAGAAAAGGCATCATCATGTGTATTTTCAGAGTCATTATATATGCGTTGTGTACAAATTTCACAATTACAAACTACAACATTATTAACAATGTCCAATGCATTATTTTCAACATCAGCTGGATGTCCAAAAACATCATAAGCTTTTTGATGAACCGTATGTTCACCCATATCATTAGTAGCCGTTAGATAAATGTCCAAAATTTCATTTGCCCTTGGATGAAAATGAAATATGGAAGATTCACTATCCCCTCCATATTCAACGGCAACTGATGTAAAATGTGAACTTAGCGTTGTGGATTGGGCAATATGAATGCTACCATTAGTGTCAACAGCATTACCAAATTGAGTTTTATTTTCAAAACCATTTCCACTAGCAGTGCGACTTAGACTCAACTCACTGCTTGCACTAAACGATGTTACTAGGGCTGGAATATCCAACGGTTGCTCACAGCTGTCATCACATACATCATTGAATAAATTGGTGCGAAATTTACTCCTACCACTCTAGCAATCTCTCCCTCTCTTTGAGTCCACCTCTTCCTTTGCGGCATCAGATTCTTTCAGACAAATGAGTTCTGAAAGTCATTCAACAGAGGTACAATTGGCAATGGGAGGTGTCCTTCCTTAGATCAGTGTTACAGTATTCAAATGCTATTGGTTATCTCCCCATGGTAACCTGATGTCCAACCATTGCACTGAAGCCAAAAACTTTCCCTATGCTCATACATCTGGTGTATGACCTAAATCTGTTGATATAGGGGTTCATAACTGGATATAAGAATGCAGCATCCTCACTATCTTTCCTCCACTCCAAACACAGGACCTTCATTCCTGTCTGTCTGCTTTCCTCATTGTTGGCTGCTACCATTGCCTACACTTATTCAGATAAGTGATCCATTGGGAAACTTCTTTTTCTTGTATTTGTATTGAAAAATGTGTTAATGTTACGTAAGAGAGGGAAGTGTGACTGTGGTAGGAAGATACCTTATAAGGACATCCTCTCTCAGTGCTTATTTTGTCCATGGACTGGATGTAATTATAGAAAATGTCAAATATGTTAATTGTTTCGGTTAAGACCCTACATATGAGTCTTTCCTTATTTTAAATATGGGTGGCGCAGTGGTGCAGTGGTTATCATTGTCACCTCACAGCAAGATGCCTTCTGTGCAGAGTCTGCATGTCCTCCCTGCATTCACATGGGTTTCCTCCAGGTGCTCCAGTTTCTTCCCACATTCTAAAGACATGCATCTGGAGCGTTTCTCACTGAGCCTCCGCTGAAAATGGGATCTGTCCCAGTTGGACTTTCCCGGTAAACAAATGTTAATAAAAATAAATACTTAGAAACCCAATGTTTGAAGTGCCTTGTGTAATCCAAAGTGGCAAAACCGTCTGCCTTGGTACCCTGCTCTCACCAAAACAGACAAGGCCAGAACCGTCTTGCTACACAGTTTGATTCACATGTATCCATTGAGATGTTTCAGGAATCCATGATACTTCAGACTCCTTTACAGATGCCCACTACAATGACGCCACTGGAGGCTGGTATGGTATCTGACTCTCACACGTCTGACAAGGCTGCTCATATTGAAACAATTGAGAAGGGATACCAAAAGTGATCATTTCAGAGGCACTGGAGAGCATTCCTCAAATCCTTGTGCAGTAAGAAGTGCCCAGTACTTTGACTGAGATCTGCCAGGGTTCAGACCCACCATGCTTTGTTAAGCAGACATCACTCCTAAGAAAAAGAAACCAACAGTCTTTCTCCTGTTCAGACATCTCAGGAAAAGGAGTGGGTGGAGTTCTCACGGGGCCTTTATAAGGCCATCTTATCTCTGAAACACCCTTCATTCCTATCACCTCCTTCTCTCCCCCTTCCCCTCAGAAGAGGCAACATGAATCCTCATTTGAGAGGAAAAGGAATCTAATTCCGATGAGGGCTCTTTAGCCTATTCATCACAAATCTTTTCTCCTGGTCATTTTGCCATTTATAATGATGATACCTTGCCCCAACTCCCCACTGAGGAAATATCATTTGGGAAAATTATAACTAAAATGATGCAGCATTTTGATTGGAAATAAAAACATGTTTCTGATGTGCAAAACAGATATTACAGTCTGCTGGATGTAGGGGCTCCTACGCCCTGTCATGTTCCTCCCATCTTAGAAGTCTTCCTGGATGCCTTTGCATCCACTTTGATTTCTCCTGATTCCTAGTTCCAGCACCCAAGAAGCCTGATGAGTTTTATAAGGTCTCTGAAGACATTACATTTCTTTGCAAATATCCTGTAGTCTGCCTTTTCCATTTCCACTGACAAATCTACAAAACTTCTGCCAGCAGCTAATGTTTTGCATTTTGACATAGATGAAAGGGCCAGTCTTGCTTTCAGAGCCTTAAATTACCAAATTCAAATGACATATCTTTAGTCCATTTTAGGAGATCTTAATAAGCTCATAGCTAACCTTCAGTCTTCTGATTCTAAGCAGCAAGCAATTTTCATGCTTGGATAAGGTTCTCAAGTTGCCAGGCATTCCATTAAATGCAGCTTTGATACTGCAGAGTTCTTCCAGGGCTGCTGCAACTGGATCAGTTAGAAGGTTTGCTTGGCTTTGTCTACAGTCCATCCCTGAGGATGTAATGGTCACACTGTTTGATTCTACCCTTCACAGGCCCCTCTGCAGAACTTTTCAAGACTCTGCAAGAGAAGGGCAAAATGATGCAAGACTTTATTAACAGATTTTGTTTCATTTCATTGCCCAGGTATCAAAGAAATCACCCTGCTAAGCCCACTTCCTTTCTCTGCATGGATCAGAAATACCCTCAAAAGGGAAGGAAACATCCCAGGAAAAGGTTTCATGATAAAACTACCAGATACTACAAGTCTGGCAAACCTCCTTTTCCAGAGAAGTCTGTCTGACTACTTGCTGTCACCTCAGTCCAGGTGTTTCCTTGTCAAATAGGCTAAGCTTGTCCCTTCCTGCCTGAGAATTCATTAACTACACACACATGGGTGTTACCCATCATTCGTCAGGGTTACAAGATGTCTTGGATTTTCACACTGAGCTAATCGAAGGAAGGACACTGAGCAAACTCGGATCTATAATATATAACATTAAGTATCCTGTTTTTTTTGCTTATTTTTTCTAGTTATTTATAGCACTTTGTGTACTGTATATTTTTCTAGCTAGTTTCACTGTGTGTGAGGTATTAACTAGAAATTGTCCACTTTTATTAAACATCTGTTGGGTTGTTTGTTTCTGACAACTTGTTGCAGTTAAATGCTTTCTCTAGAGGCTCCTTTAGCTGTTTAAAACTTTCATTTAAAGGCTCACTGCTGCTTTTCTGCTGTGAGAAACATTTCTGCAGTTTGTTTCTAAGTAGTGTGGATATTTGTAGCATTATCCATATTCAGGCTTGTATTTGGGCCTAGTGTTTGTGGAGGCTGTGTGTCTGAGCACATATTCAGGGACATCTTGGTTTAGCCAAAGCCATCAGGCATTTCAGTGAGAGAGAATTGTTTAAGGTCATTGGCTGACTGAGGTCACCTGGACTACAGCGTAGACTAAGCACCTCATTGGTTCTTTTGAGCTTTTTGTTTCTTAAAAGTTGTCTCAGGTTTCAACTTTCTGTTACCTAAGAAGTTAAGTTGTGAGTGTTTCTGCCATTTCACACTGAGCTAATCGAAGGAAGGGCACTGAGCAAACTCGGATCTATAATATATAACATTAAGTATCCTGTTTTTTTGCTTATTTTTTCTAGTTATTTATAGCACTTTGTGTACTGTATAGTTGGTGGCTTTGCAGTTGCCCGCCCTACTGTAAATTTGATTTGGAACCCTCCTCCCAGTCTAGTGTCATTACCTCATTCTACCCAATACAGGGAGAACATTTGAGAAGGCCATTCAGCTTAGTTTCTGCTACTACTTTCGCTCTTTTCATTAAAAAAAAAAAAAAAAATTCTAAGCTTGTTTCCTGCCTTTCCTGTGGGTAGTCTAGTCTGGATATAGATTTGCTGTGTCCAGGACTATTTATAGGCTTCTAGGCCCCCAAGCCTTTCTGTGTTGGAGGGAAGCCCTCTAGCTTAATTTTGTTTCTTAGAACTAGCCAGTTTTTTGTTTCAGCACTCGTCTGTTTCTTTGAGCTCAGCACTTGTTCAGAACTTATTCTAAGCACTAAATAAGCTACAAATTACTACAGCACTCAACTTTCCTCACTATCTAGAGGAAAACAGTTTCTAGTACTTAACAAATAAGCACCTATCCAGGCATGTCTAAGGGTCAGCTCCCGGTGTTTTCTCCTGTCTACCTGATGAATCTGGGCATCTTGGGGCAATGCAGTAATTGCCTCATGTACACAGACAACCCTCTCCTCCTACCACCCAACACTACAACCTGTGAGAGATGCACTTATATAGCCAAACTGGAAGCAAAGCTCTCTTCACCCAAGACTGGACTAGACAGTCAAGAGGAGAAGGTAAACACTTGCACCACACCACACTCAGCACATAGTCTCTCAAAACCTACACCACCAAAACACACACACATAGAAACACAAAACACACACCTACATTCGCGGAGGCTCTCAGTAAAAACCTGCCCAAGCAACAGGGACCTCCAAAGCAGAAACACAAGCAACCTCCACCCCCAACACAACCCAAATGACACATAGCCCACAAACTCAGTGTGCCACTCAACCACAGCCCATAAGGCATAACAACGTACCCAACACTCTAGTCATAGGTGACTCTATAGTCAGGCACACTGATGTTCCACTCACCAGGCTAAACAAGGAGAAAGTTACTGTCATCTGCCTGTCGGGTGCCAGGATCCGCCACATAATGCATGCACTCACGTCACTCCACAACAAGTACAAATATGACTCTGTCATTGTCCATGTTGGTGTGAATGACCTCAGACGTACCTCCTTGGACTACATGAAAAGGGACATGGAGGAGCTGTCCGATCTTGTAGCCCAGGCAGGTATGACCCTAGCCCTGAGTAGCATCCTGCCATCACCCAGAATGATACCACAGTACAAGGACAAAATGATTGAATTCAACAATTGGCTAAGCTTCTGATGTCATTCTAAGGGGATCCAGTATCTGTCTGCCTGGGATGACATGATCGACAAACCACGATGCCTTGCCAGAGATGGCCTGCACCTGTCGCCCCTGGGATTCCGGATACTGGCTAAGGCTCTAGCCACCCCTGTAGTGCCTTTTTTAGGCAAGGTTCAAATGACAAATTCACCACCCTAACAGGTACAGGCAAGAAGAATCTGAGGGTATTGCTTCTCAATGCTAGAAGTCTAAACCTCAAAATGCACTCCAGGAGAACATCGACATCTGTGCAGTGACAGAGACCTGGTTCAAGGCTCCAGAGAGTACCCCTGCATTACCAGGCTATAATTCATACCACACCTTTCGGCCACCTAACCTGGACCGAAACACTAAAGGCGGAGGCATGTCCATATTCATTAAGGATATCCACACCTCCAGGCTAGTTGCTCAGCATAATGCATCCGAGATTATCCAAGTGCAACTAACTCTGGGCAAGACCGCAATCCAAATTGTAGCTTGCTACAGATCCCCCACCATGCCCCAGGATTCCCACTCCTCATTTCTTAATACGCTGGATAATATTAGGGTACAACCTAACACCCTAATAATGGGCAATTTCAACTACCCTACCATTAACTGGGAAAACTACTCATGTACCAACTCTTGTGCTCAACGTTTTCTGGAATTCATAAATTCTAATGCCATGGATCAACTTATCCACACCCCAACCAGGGGCAGCAATATCCTAGACCTGGTTATTACCAACATGGGCAACCGGTGCTCCACACCAGAGGCCAATTCTTCGTTGGTCAGATCCGACCACAAGCTAATCACCCTAGACATCCACATCCCTCCCCTACCCCCCATTAGGGAAACCACAGTAAATATTTTCTCCAAAGCCAACTTCACGCTTCTTAAGACAGAAGTGGGAAACTTCACGACACCCATGCTGACGGACAGTAGAGGTATGACTGCTGAATCCTGCACAAATGCACTTTAACGAGTGCATGGATTGTACAATCCCTAACAGAACCAAGATGCTATCCTCCAAAAAAAGGAAGCCAATCTGGTGGTCCCCTGCCATAAACAAACTCTACAACAGAAGAAAAAAACTGTTGCAAAAACGAGTAAAATGCAATGATTGGTGAAACTCCCTGGTTAGCCTCAGTAAGAAGCTGAGATCCCTCATAAAATCCTCCAAAGCTAGTTATGAAAACAAAATCGCCACTGACTCTAAAGACAACCACAAAGCATTCTATAGTTATGTCAAGAATCTCAATGGCAACACTCAGATCTGCTCTGAGTTACAACACAATGGCACTTAATATACAGAACCAACTGATATTGCCAACATCCTGGCAGATAGGTTCAGTGCTAACTTTACCCCCCTGTCATCCCCTAAAGGGCCCATCTCTATAACAGAAGAATGCAAAGTTCCTGTAATCACAGCTGCACAGGTAAAAAGCACACTATCCAAAGCCAAGAACACAGCATCCATGGGAAAAAACAAAAATTCAGGCGAGGATAACAAACCCAAATGGAATCAAGTGAAATATAACTTTTATTCAATAAAACAAGCGCTTTCACTCGGCTAAATACCGAGCTGTATCAAGTCAACCTTAACTGTTAGTAGCAACATTAAATAGCCCCTTCAAAGTCACATGATTAATTAGTGAGTATAATTAGTGAAAAAAATCAATGAAACCAAACAAACAAGCTGAAGCAAGCTAAAGTACTGTAGCAGTATTTTGAAAAATAAATGTTATCTATTTAAAAACTCATTACACCAAATAGTAAATGTCAAAAGCACATAAAACATAAATGTTGTTCAAGATGTCTAAAAAACACTTATAGTGTGAAACATATAAAATGTAAAATGTCAACTGTAAAATAGTATGACAACAGACAATGGCTGTTAACCAAATAAAATATGTGATAATTAAAATACTCCGGTTGAATAAAAAAGAGATCAAAAAGACAAGAGTGCTGAAAACATAAATAATAGCATTAAAATAGTGTAACTGGGAACCTCATAGACGTGCCATTCTAATTTTAAGAACGCTGCTAATATTGATGCTATCATTCAAACCAGGAGGTTTACTAGCGTCCAACTTTAGTTGCCAGAGAAGTTCTCTGTATTCCAAAGTCGTCTCCCAGTCACCACCTCTAGCGTCAGGCAACACTTGTTCTAAAACCAAGAACCTAAGTTCATAGTTGGGACATACAAGGGAGTGTTTAAAAAAGGCATTAGACTCTTTCTGTTTAGAGATGTCATAAAAATGTTCATGAATTCTTTTTCTAAGGGGTCTTTCAGTTTTACCAATGTAAAAACTGGTACAGGTAGTACAGAGTCCTAAATAAACCACCCCCTTACTTCCACAGTTCGTGTAACAACTAGAATTAAAAAGAAAATTCCTTGAAGGAATGTATAAACTCGAGATGTTAAAAATAACATTACATTGCTTACAGGCTCCACATTTAAACGTGCCTGTTCGGGAGACCTGTATGCTCGTAGGAGCATTATATTTCCCTTCAAATAATTCTTTAAGGTTAGTGTCTCTCTTTCTAGTGAACTTAGGATGTGTAGGTATTATGTTCTTTAGTTCGTCATGGAGTGTGAGAACTTTACCCAAAAGTGGGGGGTAACTGGTTTCCCTATTGTCAATAACCTCCTGTGCTAGAGTGGTAACAAGTAAGGGAGGGTAGCCTCTTTCTATGAACAAAGACTTTAAAAAATTAATTTCCTCTAAAAAGTCAACAGTAGTACTGGACATCCTGGAGGCTCTGATGAACTGCCCCTTGACAATGCCCTTTTTCTGGTAAAAGGGATGCCCACTCTGGAAATGTAAATAAGAGTTAGAAAAAGTGGGTTTCCTGTACAGTTTGGATTGTAATGAATGGTTATGTAAGTCTTTGTACAGAGTGACGTCAAGATAGTGGCGTTCATGGTCGCTAATAGTATAGGTAAAAGTCAGGAAGTGAGTGGTAGAGTTGAGATAGTCAAAAAAATCCAAAAATTGTTCATGGGTGCCCCCCCATAAAATACATATGTCATGTAGGTATCTCTTATAATGTGTCAAGTACTGAACCCAAGCGGTGGAAAAGATGAATCTTTGCTCCCATCTGTGTAGAACTACATTAGCATACAGAGATGCACAAGGAGCACCCATGGCTACTCCTTTTTTCTGTTTATATAGTTCACCATTGAAAAATATAAAATTGTTGTCTAGCACTATTTCCATGAGTTCAACCAATAAATTGGATAAACTATTACTCAAACCAGTTTCAGTGGTTAGTACCTCGTTGAACCATGCCAAATCAACGGAATGTGGAATACTGGGGAATAATTCTACTATATCAACAGTAATCAAAAGGAGTTCGGGTTGATAAAATGAAGGTTCTACTCCTTTTAGAAAATCCCATGAGTCCTTGCATACATGTTTTAAAGATGTACCTAGTTGTTTTGTTGCATAGTCAATAAATTTCCCAAGAGGTTCCGTAACACCACCTGCTCCAGATACAATAGGACGAAACTTCAATGGGTCTAACCCCTTATGAATTTTAGGAATTCCGAAAATAGTCGGAATTTTAGGTTTGTTAACATGCAGATAGTTGAATAGTTTCTCATTGATAGCTCCTTGGAGCAAGTGGTCAGTTAGTGTGAAATTTATTTTAGAATAAGCAAGGTTAACCTCATTCCTCGAGACTATCTCATATTGGTTGGAGTTTTGTAACATGTCATAAATACAACTATCATAGTCAGAATTGTACATGAGAACCATCCCTCCCCCCTTATCAGGTTTCATCACTCTAATGTTCTCTCTTTTAAGATGATTAATAAATCTAGCCCCTTGTTGGTCCAAATTAGTAGAAAATGCATTAATTCTCTGAGTTTGTGTAGTTCTAAGATCCCTTTCAACAAGCTCTTCAAAGACCTTAATTGAGGGGTGTGTAGAAGGGTTAAAAGTACTAGCTCTAGAGAGTCCATTGTTAACATAAGATTGTCCTTTAAAATAAAGTCTAAGGTTGAGACTTCTTACAAAAAGTTTTAAATCAATCAGAGCTTTGGCAATGTTAAGGGGACGTAGGGGTACAAACTGCAAACCTCGTGTAAATAGGTTAAAAGCTTCCTGTTTGACCTCCAATTCCGTATAGTTGTAAACAACAAAGTTGTCTTTTTTAATTATGGTACAGGTGTTGCCTGGTTAAGTATGAGTGTGTGAATTATGTTCAACATTGGCTGCAACCCTTGCAACAGTTCCATCTATCTGTGTCTGTTGCCCCAACCCTGTAATGTCTGTTTCTGCCCCTTCACCCCCGTCCTGCCAGGGGGTTGTTGAAAATCCTGGAAGGAATTCTTCCTTCCTTTTTCAGCCAGTCTTTCACTCCTATGGAGCGGTTCAGTGTAAGTTGTGGTATGATTATCAAACGTATTGCCCTGATTGTTCATGTTTCTGCTAGTAGTGACATCCTGCTTGTTAACCCACCAAGCCTTACCAGGGAGTGGATAGGCCACTCCTTCTCTATATTCAATAAGGTCACGTTCTAATTTACGAATTTTGCGATTCAGAATTATGACACAAAACTGGTCAACCTCCTCAAATACATTGTCATAATTATACTTAACACTTAAAAAATTATTGTCATTCACTAATGAATTATTTAGCACATTTAACTCATTTAAAAGAATATCGGCTTTCGCCTCATATTCAATAATCATAGTATTTAAAACTTCAATTCCAGCTCTATCAAAAATGTCACATAACTTTCTATAATAAGACATCCCCACTTGTACATTATTGGGGAACTTAAAGCAACGTAAACCTTTCGGTACCCGTTGCACAGACACACACTCTTTCAGGTAGTTAATCTCAAGCTGGTTACTCTTGTAGGCATATAATTTTTCTTTAATTTCATTAAAATTAAGCTCAGCATTGTTATTGTTGTTGAATGTAACAGTACCTTTGTTAAAAACAAACTGTTGTCCCGCCCAGGCATTAAAATTGAATTCCTTTGATTGTCTTTCAGGCACATTAATGTTTAGAGAGCGCAAGCTCTTGACATGCTCAAAACTAGGAACCCTGGCAGTTCTAGCAGCCATTGTAGTTCCCGGAAGAGTAACGTTCAAGCCGTTGGTGCCGGTGGAGACTTCCTCTTTGGCTCCGAACCTTGCTGTTGGTTCCCAGGCAGCATAATCTCACCATCGCTACTGTTCTTTAGAAGATTCGTCAGTTGTGTGAGCAAGGAAAGGACCTGGTTGAATTCCGTGCGTGTAACTGGACCGTCCTCGCAGTCATTCCGTAGCAGCTGGGGAGTGTCAGCAAAGTTAGTGGGTTCAGTTTCCTCAGCCATGAAAAAGCACAAAATCCAAGAAGTAGATAAATCCAAAACGACCAAGACAAAAAACAAAAATTCAGGCGAGGATAACAAACCCAAATGGAATCAAGTGAAATATAACTTTTATTCAATAAAACAAGCGCTTTCGCTCGGCTAAATACCGAGCTTTATCAAGTCAATCTTAACTGTTAGTAGCAACATTAAATAGCCCCTTCAAAGTCACATGATTAATTAGTGAGTATAATTAGTGAAAAAAATCAATGAAACCAAACAAACAAGCTGAAGCAAGCTAAAGTACTGTAGCAGTATTTTGAAAAATAAATGTTATCTATTTAAAAACTCATTACACCAAATAGTAAATGTCAAAAGCACATAAAACATAAATGTTGTTCAAGATGTCTAAAAAACACTTATAGTGTGAAACATATAAAATGTAAAATGTCAACTGTAAAATAGTATGACAACAGACAATGGCTGTTAACCAAATAAAATATGTGATAATTAAAATACTCCGGTTGAATAAAAAAGAGATCAAAAAGACAAGAGTGCTGAAAACATAGCATCCATGGGACCTGACAACATCTCAGGCTGTGTTCTACATGAACTACAGAATGAACTGGCACCCCACCTAAGTACCATGTTCAATCATAGCCTCACTGCAGGCTATGTGCCCACTGAATGGCGCACAGCAACAGTTATCCCACTCCACAAAGGGGGAGCCACCACAGACCCCGGAAACTACCTCCCCATTAGCCTAATGAGCCTGGTCTGCAAGGCTATGGAATGTATCATCATGGAACTTATAAACAATGACATTGGTAATCTCCAAACTCAGGACCCCACCCAGTTCGGGTTTGTAAAAGGCAGATCATGTCTCCTAAACCTGATAGGCTTCCTTGAAGCAGTCACCAAAGCCGTAGATGAGGGTAAGGTGGTTCACACAGCCTATCTAGATCTCGCCAAGGCTTTCTACACCATTCCCCACTCTGGAATTATAGATAAACTCACTAAACTAGGTATAAATCCCTATGTCACAAGATGGGTTGCCAACTGGCTCACTGACAGAACCCACACTGTGAAAGTAGCAGACTCCAAATCCAACTTCAGACCAGTGACAAGTGGAGTACCACAGGGTTTAGTCCTGGGTCCTCTCCTGTTTGGTATCTACTTCTCTGAAGTACAGGCCAACACAGAAGGTCTTTGGCTAACGAAGTTCACAGATGACTGCAAACTAGGAGCCATAATCAAAACTCCAAAAGATGTGGACATCCTACAAAAGGGCCTCACTGAGACAGATGCCGGGTGTCAAGGCCATGGCCTCAAGCTCAATGCCAAAAAGTGCATAGTCATCCCTTTTGGTAAAAATTCAGTACCCATGAACTACCACATAGGTGGTAGTCTACTTAATACTGAAAGTGTGATAAGAGACCTTGGCACACAGGTGGACAGTAGTCTCTCCTTTGATAATCACATCGCCACAGTAGTCAGGAAATCCTTCTACGTGGCACACCTCATCACAAAAGGTTTCTCATCCAGGAAAAAAGAGGTCATTGTTCCCTCTACTGCCACTCATTAGACCCATTATAGAGTACAATGCCCCTTTTGGTATGTACCTCACAAGACATCTACAACAACTGGAAAGGCCACAGAAATACCTCACAAAGAGGATTACCAGCCTCAAACAGATGCCCTATGCAGACCGTCTCAAAAAACTGCAGCTTTACTCCATTGCATATCGCCTACTCAGAGGCGATCTCTGCCTAACACACAAAGCTATGTCAAACCCAGAGCTTTTAGACATGCTCCACTTAAAGAAATCCCAATCCCTACGAGCTACATGGTCTAAGGACCTAAACCTTGTCACCACAATAAACAGAACATGCTGGAGGGATAGATTCCTGTCCAAGAGACTTCCCATACTCTGGAACAAACTACCTATCTATATCAAACAAAGCTCCTCATTAGCACTCTTCAAGAAAAATCTTGATTAATGGATGGGAGATAGTAAAGTCACCCTGGGGATCACTTCTGTGGCTCTGTTCGACAGTGGCACAGGAAAATAATTTTCTTGGGTGGCAAAAGCCAGGGTACTTTTGGCTAGGCTTATATAGGCCCTAGGGCCAATAGCCTAGTAGCTACCTATGAACCTATGGAGGAAAATCCCATCCCTGATGGGCATTCCTCCTCAGCCTAAAAAAACAAATGCAACTTCTTCTTCTCTTGCAGGGTCTCATAGAACTGGTGCTATACCAGCAGCTAGAAGTAGGTTTTTATTCAAGACTGTTTCTGGTACTCAGAAAATAGGGTACTTGGAAGACCCATTCTGGATTTTTCTCACCTAAACACCATTTTGAAGGTGTTATCTCTGCAAATCTTGGCAATCCATCCTTCCTTTCATACTCCCTAAAGTTTTTCTGGTCCTCCTAGACTTTGACAGATGCACACTTGCACATCCCTATCCATCCTACCTGGAGAAAACACCTCAGATTATTTGCCTTTTCATCATACTTTTGGTTCTCTGCTTTACTCTTACTTGCCACTCTCAGGGTCTTCACAAAGTGTTTCTCCCCTGCTATTGCCTTTTGCAGAACTCAAGGAATAAACATTTTTCCTTATCTAGATGACCTTCTTATCCAAGTTAACTCTCAGGACACTCTTTGCTTTCATCCAAATTTCACAGTTTCACTCCTGTTGAGACTGAGATTCATCCTCAGTCTCCAAAAATCATTTCTAACCCCCTCCCAAGATCTGATTTTTTCCTGGGTTGCAAGCTGGATACCCAGTTGATAATGGCTTTTCTTCCCCAACAGAAAGTACAGTTTCTCTACAGCTGCTACCATTCCCTTCTTGCCCTTTAGTGTACTCCTGCAAACAAAATTCTAAGAACCATGGGATACATGGGAGCAACCATTCCAATGGTGCCCTTTGTCAAGCTACACGAGAAAGATTCAGCTGATGCTCTTCGTGTTTCAGTGTTGCAGTCCTGGCATGTGGAAGTCCTTGGCTAGCCCGACTACCAGAGAATATTTTCCCCTCCTTCTGAAGCCTGTAGATGCCCTATCCGACATCACTAAGTTTGGGTATAAAGGGGGTCAGCTGGCACACTGACCTCAGTTCTTTCTTGCCATCAGAGCCTGAAGCAGTGTTAGTCAGTGTGTTAGTTGTCTGCACCAGAGAAAGAAGACTTCTAAAGCTAAGTACCCCATTTGGGAACTTTTCATGTGCTTTTTGACTAATGTCAGAGAAAGTTAATAACTGTCTTTGCTGTGGCAAGCAGATGCCACACTGGGACTTTCATTCCTTTTGTGTGACTTGTGTGGGGCCAGAGCACAATGTTCCTAACTGTCCATTTTCTGCTCACTTTAATAGCAGAACTATCATGCATATTGCTGAGATTCTAGCTAAACACTTCAGTGAGTTGTCAGGGCATTCGCATACCATGTAGTCCACAAGTCGAACTAATGTAGATCTTCCTAGACAGAAAAAGGAAAAGCTCTTCAGATTTAAGACATCAGGTGATACTCGTTCACCATCAGACAGTCCTCCCAGGCTTTTGATAGCTGAAGAAGGTGATGCACCTTTGCAGCCCCCATCACCAGCAGAAGTGGTGGCACAGGTCCCAACCGAGACCTGTTCAGAGTTTGATATGCCTTCGGTTGGGTCCAGAACCACTTTGCTGACTCCAGCTTCCAATGACTGTTCTAAAACCGATGATGGCTTTTTGTGTCGTCAGGAGATCACCTCAACCTACTATTCATGGGAGTCAGTTGTTCATTCAGGTGCTAGTGTGCATGTCAGCCCTAGGCCAAAACCAAAGGCCATTCACAAAAAAGCTGCCACTATGTAGTCTCAGCCTAGGAATACCAGCAACCACTCCCAGGCCTACCAACAAGTCCTAGTGAGGTTGGCTGAGGATTTGGTTTCCTTGGTCAGATCCAGACACCTCTGTCCCCCTGAAACATCTCCTGGAGAAAAAAAGAGGGATACCCCACCACAGGAATTTTTTGTCTTTGTACATATTCTGCACTAATTCTGTTTCTGGGACTCAAGCCACAGCAGGACTGCCCAAATCAGCTTTCTCAGGACCTTGTTATATGCTTTCTGTAAGTTTTGGAATGCCCAGTTGGGCTCTTTCCTCATCTGTAGCTTCTTTTCAACTGTCTGTCTCACTCTAAACATCAGACTGGTTGTGCTGCATCCTGATCCGAATCCAAACTGCTCATCTCCCATCTTACTTTCTACTAATTTTGAGTATTTGTTTATCTGTCTCCCTCTCCAGAACTTTCATGCATTGTGACAAGAGTTTGATACTTTTGTACTGCCTGCAGTTCTGAATGTCCCTTTTGTTCATCTACACTGGCACTAGTATGCCTATTCTCCAGTCATTTGGAATATGCCTTTCTCTGCATACAGCTAAGGGTATTGTCAGGAGCCATTTTTCCCTGGTCTCACTCAAAAGCTTGATCGTATCTTCTGTGACCTCATCTGAGCCTGCTGTTTTGCTGACTTCATTTTCCTTAGTGCTGTTTCTACTTTTTCTTTTGTGGTATCCTCTTCCTCTTCTTTCATCATGGGCTGTGTCTGGAGCAGTATAGCTTTCGTGAGGTTTTCTTTATTAAGAAGGTGTTTGAAGTACTCTTTCCATCTGCCTCTGATGTCCTGTGGACTAGTGAACAGCTTGTTGCTGGCATCCCTTATGAAGGGTGTGTATTTTCATTATCTTTCTGTCTTTTTGCCTTTCAACCTGCTAATGCTTCTTTGTGCCATCTACTGAGTCACTTTCCAGAAACTGGCAGAGTGCTTCTGATGGCTTGTTCATTGCTACTGCAACTTCTGTCTTAGCCTCTTTGTTAGCCAATCAGTATTCCTTCTCAGCTTGGTCTGTTCATAGGTAGGTTCATAGGTAGGTACTAGGCTATTGGCCCTAGGGCGTATATAAGCCTAGCCAAAAAGGTACCCTGGCTTTCACCACCCAAGAAAATTATTTTCCTGTGCCCCTGTCGAGCAGAGCCACAGAAGTGATCCCCGGGGTGAATTTCCTATTTCCCATACAATCATCAAGATTTTTCTTGAAGAGTGCTAATGAGGAGCTCTGTTTGACATAGATAGATAGTTTGTTCCAGAGTATGGGAAGTCTCTGGGACAGGAATCTATCCCTCCAGCATGTTCTGTTTATTGGGGTGACAAGGTTTAGGTCCCTAGAGCGTGTAGCTTGGAGGGATTGGGATTTCTTTAAGTGGAGCATGTCCAACAGCTCTGGGTTTGACATAGCTTTGTATGTCAGGCAGAGATCGCCTCTGAGTAGGCGATATGCGACGGAGTAAAGTTGGAGTTTTTTGAGACTGTCTGCGTAGGGTACCTGTTTGAGGCCAGTAATCCTCTTTCTGAGGTATTTCTGTGGCCTCTCCAGTTGTTGTAGCTGTCTTGTGAGGTACATACCAAAAGGGGCGCTGTACTCTGTAATGGGTCTAATGAGTGATGAGTGGAGGGGAACAATGACCTCTTTTTTTCTGGATGAGAAACCTTTTGTGATGAGGTGTGCTATGTAGAAGGATTTCCTGACCACTGTGGCAATGTGATTATCAAAGGAGAGACTACTATCCACCTGTGTCCCAAGGTCTCTTATCACACTTTTGATGTTAAGTAGACTACTACCTATGTGGTAGTTCATGGGTACAGAGTTTTTACCAAAGGGGATGACAATGCACTTTTTGGCACTGAGCTTCAGGCCATGGCTTTGACACCAGGCATCTGTCTCGGTGAGGCCCTTGTGTAGGATGTCCACATCGTTAGGAGTTTCAGTTATGGCTCCCAGTTTGCAGTCATCTGCAAACTTCATTAGCCAAAGACCTTCTGTGTTAGCTTGTACTTCAGAGAAGTATATACCAAACAGGAGAGGACCAAGGACTGAACCTTGTGGTGCTCCACTTGTCACTGGTCTGAAGTTGGATTTGGAGTCTGCTACTTTCACAGTGTGGGTTCAGTCTGTGAGCCAGTTGGCAACCGATCTTGTGACATAGGGATTTATACCTAGTTTAGTGAGTTTATCTATAATTCCAGAGTAGAGGATGGTATCGAAAGCCTTGGCAAGATCTAGATAGGCTGTATGAACCACCTTACCCTCATCTATGGCTTTGGTGACTGCTTCAAAGAAGTCTATCAGGTTTAGGAGACATGATCTGCCTTTTACAAACCTGAACTGGGTGGGGTCCAGAGCTTGGAGATTACCAATGTCTTTGTTTATGAGTTCCATGATGATACGTTCCATGGCCTTGCAGACCAGGCTCATCAGGCTAATGGGGCTGTAGTTCTCGGGGTCCATCATGGCTCCCCCTTTGTGGAGTGGGATAACCATCGCAGTGCGCCATTCAGTGGGCACAAAGCCTGAGGTGAGGCTGTGATTGAATGTGGTACTTAGATGGGGTGCTAGTTCGTTCTGTAGTTCGTGTAAAACCCAGCCTGGGATATTGTCAGGTCCCATGGATGCTGTGTTCTTGGCTTTGGAGAGTGTGTTTTTTACCTGTGCAGTCGTGATTACAGGTACTTTACATTCTTCCGGTATAGAGATGGGCCCTCTAGGGGTTGAGAGGGGGGTAAAGTTAGCACTGAACCTATCTGCCAGGATGTTGGTAATATCAGTTGGTTCTGTATATTTAGTGCCATTGTGCTGTAACTCAGAGCAGATCTGAGTGTTGCCATTGAGATTTTGACATAGCTATAGAATGCTTTGTGGTTGTCTTTAGAGTCAGTAGCAATTTTGTTTTCGTAATTAGCTTTGAAGGATTTTATGAGAGATCTCAGCTTCTTATTGAGGCTGACCAGGGATCTCCTCCACTCATGGGACAGTACTCTTTTTTGCAACAGTTTCTTTCTTCTGTTGTAGAGTTTGTTTATGGCAGAGGACAACCAGATTGGCTTCCTTTTTTGGAGGATAGCATCTTGGTTCTGTTAGGGATAGCACGATCCATGCACTCGTGTAAGTGCTTATAAAGTGCATTTGTGTAGGATTCAGCAGTCGTACCTCTATTGTCCATCTGCATGGGTGTCATGAAGTTTGCCACTTCTGTCTTAAGAAGTGTGAAGTTGGCTTCGGAGAATTTTTTTACGGTGGTTTCCCTAATGGGGGGTAGGGGTGGGATGTAGATGTCTAGGGTGATTAGCTTGTGGTTGGATCTGACCAACGAGGAATTGACCTCTGGTGTGGAACACCAATCACCCATGTTGGTAATGACCAGGTCTAGGATATTGCTGCCCCTGGTGGGGGTGTGAATAAGTTGATCCAAGGCATTGGAATTTATGAATTCCAGAAAACATTGAGCAAAAGTGTTGGTACATGAGTAGTATTCCCAGTTAATGGTGGGGTAGTTGAAATCACCCATTATTAGGGTGTTGGGTTGTACCATAATATTTTCCAATGTATTAAGAAATGAGGAGTGGGAATCCTGGGCATGGTGGGGGAGGTCTGTAGCAAGCTACAATTTGTATTGCGATCTTGCCCATAGTTAGTTGCACTTGGATAATCTCGGATGCATTATGCTGTGCAACTAGCCTGGAGGTGTGGATATCCTTAATGAATATGGACATGCCTCCGCCTTTAGTGCTTCAGTCCGGGTTAGGTGGCTGAAAGGTGTGGTATGAATTATAGCCTGGTAATGCAGGGGTGCTCTCTGGAGCTTTGAACCAGGTCTCTGTCACTGCACAGATGTCAGTGTTCTCCATTTCAAGGAGTGCCTCGAGTGAGTACATTTTGAGGTTTAGACTTCTAGCATTGAGTAGCATTATCCTCAGATTCTGCTTGCTTGTACCTGTTACTGTGGTGAATTTGTCATTTGAACCTTGCCTAAAAAAGGCACTATAGGGGTGGCAAGAGCCTTAGCCAGTATCCGAAATCTCAAGGGCGACAGGTGCAGGCCATCTCTGGCAAAGCATCGTGGTCTGTCGATAATGTCATTCCAGGCAGGCAAATACTGGATCCCCTTAGAATGACACCAGAAGCTTAGCCAATTGTTGAAGTCAATCATTTTGTCCTTGTACTGCGGCAACATTCTGGGTGATGGCAGGATGCTACTGAGGGCTAGGGTCACACCTGCCTGGGCTACAAGATCCGAGAGATCCTCCATGTCTCTTTTCATGTAGTCCAGGGAGGTATGTCTCAGGTCATTCACACCAACATGGACAATGACAGAGTCATATTTGTACTTGTTGTGGAGTGACCTGAGTGCATGCATTATGTGGTTGATCCTGGCACCCGACAGGCAGCTGACAGTGACTTTCTCATTTTTTAGCCTGGTGACTAGAGTGTTGGGTACGTTGTTATGCCTTATGGGCTGTGGTTGAGTGGCACACTGAGATTATGGGCTAGGTGTCATTTGGGTTGTGTTGGGGGGGTGGAGTTTGCTTGTGTTTCTGCTTTGGAGGTCCCTGTTGTTTGGGCAGGTTTTTATTGAAAGCCTCCGTGAATGTAGGTGTGTGTTTTGCTTTTCTATTTGTGTGTTTTGGTGGTGTAGATTTTGAGGGACTATGTGATGAGTGTGGTGTGGTGCAAGTGTTTACCTTCTCATGTTGACTGTCTATTCCAGTCTTGGGTCTAGAGAGCTTTGCTTCCAGTTTGGCTATATAAGTGCAACTCACAGGTTGTAGTGTTGGATGGAAGGAGGAGAGGGTCATCTGTGTACATGAGGCAATTGCTGCATTGCCCCAAGATGCCCAGATTCATCAGGTAGACAGAACAAAACACTGGGAGCTGACCCTCAGATATGCCTGAATAGGTGCTTATTTATTAAGTACTAAAAACTGCTGTCCTCTAGACAAGTGAGGAAAGTTGAGTGCTGTAGGAATTTGTAGCTTATTTAGTGCTTACAATGAGTTCTGAACAAGTGCTGAGCTCAAAGAAACAAATTTGAGTGCTGAAACTAAAAAAACTGGCTAGTTTTAAGAAACATAATTAAGCTAGAAGGCTTCTCTCCAACACAGATAGGTTTGGTGGCTCATAAGCTTACAAATACTCCTGGATACAGCAAACATGTATGTGGACTAGAGTACTTACAGGAAAGGCAGGAAACAAACTTAGATTTTTTTTCTTCCCAAATGCTCTCTTTGTACACTGCAGGAGTGCCTGAAATCAGAATATGACCTCACTGCACTCAGTTGACTGAGCAAATGAGATGAGCCCAGAAGGAGTATCCAAATACAAATTTACAAGAAAGGCATGAAATTTCAAAGCCACCAAGATTAACACCAAAACAAAAACAGGGAGGGGGTGGGAACTCATTCTAGAGACAGAGAGCCACAATTTTCAGTTCAATAAATATTCAGTAAGAAACAAAAACAAAAAATGCAGTACTATATGAAAAAAGTGCAGATAAAGTGTACTTAAATTCATTTATATGTCCAGTTGATTGCAGGCAGATCTTAGCCAGTGAAAGCTCAAGCATTTAGCAGAACAAAAAACAAATGTACCACTTATATAAGGCAGGACAGCCCCTCAGCTGAAGCACAAACTATCAAAGTGAAACTACACCCCACTGCTATCAATGGCTACACTTCTAACAAAATCTCTGTAAAAACACAACCTCTCTGTAGAGACAGAGAGCCACAATTTGCAGTTCAATTAATATTCAATAAGAAACAAAAACACAAAATGCAGTACTATATGAAAACATGCAGATAAAAGTACTTAAATTCACTTGTACATCCAGTTGATTGCAGGCAGATCTTAGCCAACCAAAGCTCAGTTATTTAGCAGAACAAAAACAAAATCTACCACTTATATAAGGCAGGACAGACCCTCAGCTGAAGCACAGGCTATCAAAGTGAAACTACCCCACAAAGCCATCAATGGCTACACTTCTAACAAGATCTCTGTAGAAACACAAGCTCTCTGTAGAGACAGAGAGCCACAATTTTCAGTTCAATTAATATTCAGTAAGAAACAAAAACACAAAATGCAATACTGTATGAAAAAGTGCAGATAAAAGTGCACTTAAATTCACTTATACATCCAGTTGATTGCAGGCAGATCTTAGCCAACCAAAGCTCAGTTATTTAGCAGAACAAAAACAAAATCTACCACTTATATAAGGCAGGACAGCCCCTCAGCTGAAGCACAGGCTATCAAAGTGAAACTACCCCACAAAGCCATCAATGGCTACACTTCTAACAAGATCTCTGTAGAAACACAATCTATCGGTAGAAACAGAGAGCCACAATTTTCAGTTCAATTAATATTCAGTAAGAAACAAAAAAATGCAGTACTATATGAAAAAGTGCAAATAAATGTGTACTTAAATTCACTTATACATCCAGTTGATTGCAGGCAGATCTTAGCCTTCAAAAGCTCAAGTATTTAGCAGAACAAAAACAAAATGTACCACTTATATAAGGCAGGACAGCCCCTCAGCTGAAGCATAGACTATCAAAGTGAAACTACCCCCACTGCTATCAATGGCTACACTTCTAACAAGATCTCTCTAGAAACACAAGCTCTCTGTAGAGCCAGAGAGCCACAATTTTCAGTTCAATTAATATTCAGTAAGAAACAAAAACACAAAATGCAGTAGTATATGAAAAAAGTGCAGATAAAAGTGTACTTAAATTCACTTATACATCCAGTTGATTGCAGGCAGATCTTAGCCGGCCAAAGCTCAAGTATTTAGTAGAACAAAAACAAAATGTACCACTTATATAAGACAGGACAGCCCCTCAGCTGAAGCACAGACTATCAAAGTGAAACTACCCCCACTGCTATCAATGGCTACACTTCTAACAAGATCTCTGTAGAAACACAAGCTCTCTGTAGAGACAGAGAGCCACAATTTTCAGTTCAATTACTATTCAGTAAGAAACAAAAACACAAAATGCAGTACTACATGAAAAAAGTGCACATAAAAGTGTACTTATATTCACGTATACGTCCACTATAAGGCAGGCAAATATTAGCCGACCAAAGCTCAAGTATTTAGCAGAACAAAAACAAAACATACCACTTATATAAGGCAGGACAGCCCCTCAGCTGAAGCACAGACTGTCAAAGTGAAACTACCCCCCACTGGTATCAATCAATGGCTACAGTTCTAACATGATCTCTGTAGAAACACAAGCTCTCGGTAGAGACAGAGAGCCACAATTTTCAGTTCAATTAATATTCAGTAAGAAAGAAAAACACAAAATGCAGTACTATATGAAAAAAGTGCACATAAAAGTGTACTTAAATTCACTTATACGTCCAGTTGATTGCTGGCAGATCTTAGCTGGCCAAAGCTCAAGTATTTAGCAGAACATAAACAAAATGTACCATTTATATAAGGCAGGACAGCCACTCAGCTGAAGCACAGACTATCAAAGTGAAACTACCCCCCACTGCTATCAATGGCTACATTTCTAACAAGATCTCTGTAGAAACACAAGCTCTCGGAAGAGACAGAGAGCCACAATTTGCAGTTCAATTAATATTCAATAAGAAACAAAAACACAAAATGCAGTACTATATGAAAAAGTGCAGATAAAAATGTACTTAAATTCACTTATACGTCCAGTTGATTGCAGGCAGATCTTAGCCGCCAAAGCTCAAGTATTTAGCAGAACAAAAACAAAATGTACCACTTATATAAGGCAGGACAGCCCCTCAGCTGAAACACAGACTATCAAAGTGAAACTACCCCCCACTTCTATCAATGGCTACATGTCTAAAAAGATCTCTGTAGAAACACAAGCTCTCTTTAGAGACAGAGTGCCACAATTTTCAGTTCAATTAATATTCAGTAAGAAACAAAAACACAAAATGTAGTAATATATGAAAAAAGTGCAGATAAAACTGTACTTAAATTCACTTATATGTCCAGTTGATTGCAGGCAGATCTTAGCCGGCCAAAGCTCAAGTATTTAGCAGAACAAAAACAAAATGTACCACTTATATAAGGCAGGACAGCCCCTCAGCTAAAGCTCAGACTATCAAAGTGAAACTACTCCCCACTGCTGTCAATGACTACACTTCTAACAAGATCTCTGTAGAAACACAAGCTCTGTGTAGAGACAGAGAACCACAATTTTCAGTTCAATTAATATTTAGTAAGACACAGAAACACAAAATGCAGTACTATATGAAAAAAGTGCAATTAAAAGTGTACTTAAATTCACTTATACATCCAGTTGTTTGCAGGCAGATCTTAGCCAGCCAAAGCTCAACTATTTAGCAGAACAAAAACAAAATGTACCACTTATATAAGGCAGGACAGCCCCTCAGCTAAAGCTCAGACTATCAAAGTGAAACTACTCCCCACTGCTATCAATGGCTACACTTCTAACAAGATCTCTGTAGAAGCACAAGCTCTCTGTAGAGACAGAGAGCCACAATTTTCAGTTCAATTAATTTTCAGTAAGAAACAAAAACACAAAATGCAGTATTATATGAAAAAGTGCAGATAAAAGTGTACTTAAATTCACTTATAAGTCCAGTTGATTGCAGGCAGATCTTAGCCGGCCAAAGCTCAAGTATTTAGCAGAACAAAAACAAAATGAACCACTTATATAATGCAGGACAGCCCCTCAGCTGAAGCACAGACTATCAAAGTGAAACTACCCCCCACTGTATCAATCAATGGCTACACTTCTAACAAGATCTCTGTAGAAACACAAGCTCTCTGTAGAGACAGACAGCCACAATTTTCAGTTCAACTAATATTCAGTAGGAAACAAAAACACAAAATGCAGTACTATATGAAAAAAGTGCAGATAAAAGTGTACTTAAATTCGCTTATACATCCAGTTGATTGCAGGCAGATCTTAGCTGGCAACAGCTAAAGTATTTAGCAGAACAAAAACAAAATGTACCACGTATATAATGCAGGACAGCCCCTCAGCTGAAGCACAGACTATCAAAGTGAAACTACCCCCCACTGCTATCAATGGCTACACTTCTAACAAGATCTCTGTAGAAACACAAGCTCTTGGTAGAGACAGAGAGACACAATTTTCAGTTCAATTAATATTCAGTAGGAAACAAAAACACAAAATCCACCACTTATATAAGGCAAGACAGCACCTCAGCTGAAGCACAGACTATCAAAGTGAAACTACACCCTATTGCTATTAATGGCTACACTTCTAACAAGATCTCTGTAAAAACACAAGCTCTCTGTAGGGACAGAGAGCCACAATTTTCAGTTCAATTAATATGCAGTACGAATCAAAAAACACAAAATGCAGTACTATATGAAAAATGTGCAGATAAAAGTGTACTTAAATTCACTTATATGTCCAGTTGATTGCAGGCAGATTGTAGCCGGCCAAAGCTCAAGTATTTAACAGAATGAAAACAAAATGTACCACTTATATAAGGCAGGACAGCCCCTCAGCTAAAGCTCAGACTATCAAAGTGAAACTACCCCTCACTGCTATCAATGGCTACACTTCTAAGAAAATCTCTGTAGAAACACAAGCTCTCTGTAGAGACAGAGAGCCACAATTTGCAGTTCAATTAATATTCAATAAGAAACAAAAACACAAAATGCAGTACTATATGAAAAAGTGCAAATAGAAGTGAACTTAAATTCACTTCTACGTCCAGTTGATTGCAGGCAGATCTTAGCCGCCAAAGCTCAAGTATTTAGCAGAACAAAAACAAAATGTACCACTTATATAAGGCAGGACAGCCCCTCAGCTGAAGCACAGACTGTCAAAGTGAAACTACCCCCCACTGCTATCAATGGCTACACTTCTAACAAGATCTCTGTAGAAACACAAGCTCTCTTTAGAGACAGAGTCCTAATATTCAGTAAGAAACAAAAACACAAAATGCAGTACTATATGAAAAAGTGCAGATAAAAGTGTACTTAAATTCACTGATACATCCAGTTGACTGCAGGCAGATCTTAGGCAGCCAAAGCTCAAGTATTTAGCAGAACAAAAACAAAACGTACCACTTATATAAGGCAGGACAGCCCCTCAGCTGAAGCACAAACTGTCAAAGTAAAACTACCCGCCACTGGTATCAATCAATGGCTACAGTTCTAACATGATCTCTGTAGAAACACAAGCTCTCGGTAGAGACAGAGAGCCACAATTTTCAGTTCAATTAATATTCAGTAAGAAACAAAAACACAAAATGTAGTACTATATGAAGAAAGTGCACATAAAAGTGTACTTAAATTCACTTATACGTCCAGTTGATTGCAGGCAGATCTTAGCCGCCAAAGCTCAAGTATTTAACAGAACAAAAACAAAATGTACCACTTATATAAGGCAGGACAGCCCCTCAGCTGAAGCACAGACTATCAAAT
>NC_056745.1:834098370-834169483 GCF_019279795.1 Protopterus annectens | reverse complement strand
GTCCCTGCATAGGGAGAGGCATCTGTGGTCAATGTAGCTTTGGGCTTCTAGGGGGAGAAGGGGCGAGACCACTGTGATTAGTTGTGGGTCATCCACCAATTCAACTCCTGTTTGCACCTGTGAGTTACCCGAATCTTGGCTGAAAGAGGATACTGAAAAGGATACCATTGGGTGAGCAGTAGCCATTGTAAAAGCCTCATGTGAAACCTGGCCAGGGGGACAATGGTGATGGAGGCTGCCATGGAACCCAACAGCTGTAGGACAGAGTGAGCTGTGGATTTCTCCCTTGAAAGGATTGGGATCAGTTGTTGCTTTATCCTTGGAATTCTGTGCTCTGGAATGGATGCTTTGCAATTCTTTGTATCCAAGATGACCCCTATGAATTCTGTGGACTGAGATGGGGTGAGATTGGATTTTTGCCAGTTTATGGTTATGCCTAAGCTTTCTGCAGCGAGGAGAGAGTATGCCAGAGCTTCTTCCATTAGGTGTCTGGTGGGGGTGGAGATGAGCCAGTCATATAGGTATGGAAACACCTGGAATCCTTGTAGTCACAAGTGAGCTGTGATGACTGCCATGCACTTTGTGAACACTCTGTGGGCGGCAGAGAATCTGCAGGGCAGTACTCTGAACTGGTAGTGACTGGCTCCCGCATGGAAGCGCAGAAATCTTCTTGATGGCCTGTCCACTTTTATGTGGTAGTACGCATCTTGAAGATCTATCGAGCACATCCAATTGTCTTTTTCCAAAAGTGGGAGGATAGACTGTATTGTGACCATCTGGAATTTTTGTACTCTTACAAACTTGTTCAATACACTGACATCCAAAATTGGTCTCCAGCCCTCAGTTTTCTTTGGCACCAAAAAAGTCTTGAGTAGAATCCGGATCCTATCTGGTCTGGAGGGACTATTTGGATAACTCTTTTTCTTAGCAAATTTGATATCTCTAATGCTGCTTCTTCCCTTTGACTGGTTGGAATGTTGGGTAAGTTTGTTGGGGGGGGGGGGGGCAGGACAAAGATCGACGGGAATATTATCCTTTGTACCCAAGAGTCGGTGGTGATGGTTAGCCAGGCAGAAGGGTACAAAGAGAAATGACTCCCAACCAGCTCCAGATAAAAGCAGTTGGGCCGCTCTTCAGGAGCGCTGGTAGGATTGGCCAGGAAAAGAGTCCCTGGAATCCTGGTTATGCGGACCCCCTCTGCCCCAAAAAGGGCATCTTCCCTGTGAGTTTCCCCCTCTGCCTCTAGGGGAGAACTCGGCCTGTGTGTCACAGAAAGGACACTGAGACTTTTTGTACCATATCTTCCCACTCTTCTGGTTTCTGGAGAAAGCCTCCCAATGAGGGGAAGAATAACAGACACCCACGGCAGAAAGGGTCTTACCGTCCTGTTCACATCTGGCCAGTGTGCTTTTAACTGTGAGTCCAAACAATGAAGAGGCTTCGATGGGAGCATTGAAAAAGGAAGCCTTGAAGGGTTTCGCAAAATTATATAAGTGCATCCAGGCATGTCGTCTCAGAATGCCTGAACTCGCCGATCTAGCTGATATCAGGCGCATGGAGGAGTTAGATATTGATTCAATGGTGGCCAGCTGACAGGCCACTTTGTCATGGAACTCATCAGACATGGCACCAGCCAAAGTTTCAGAGAGCTCAGAAATTAAATTCCTTTGAAGTCTGGTAAAGTGTGTCATATAATTCAGGGACCTGATTGCAAAGGTCGCTGATGCAAAAGTATGCTTCCCTATTCTGTCCAGAGCCCGGGACTCTTTGTTGGGAGGACGGACAGTCTGGCTTTCTTCTTCTGCCAGGTCCTTCTTAGTTGCAGCCGCCACCACCAGAGCATCTACAGGAAGACCTTTGGACCAATGAGGATCAGTAGCAGGAGGGGACAAAATTTTATCTGGCCTCCGAGGAATAGCCTCAATGGTGTCAGGAGCCTTCCACGCACGCTGCACGATGAGCCGGACCAGTTCGTCGGCAGGTGGAGTAAACCAGGAGGTAGGGGGTCGGGCACGAAAGGCCTGCAGGAACACAGACTCTTCAGAGGTCAGGTTCGAGGGCTGCCAGTCACCTCTCTGCGTAAGAATTTCGAGAATATCAGCAAAGGATACCTCAGAGGGTGAGCGAAGGGACCCTTCCCCATCATCAAAGTCTGTGTCTTCAGTAAGGGACTCCTCTGTGGAGTCCATGTGCTTCATCTTGCATGAGCTTTTTCGATGAACTTCCTCAGAGGGAGAAGCTGGGGAATACAACGCAAAAGAGGTTTCCTGTGGGAGTATATCCTGAGGCCCTTGCACCCGATATCCGCCAGGAGTGACTTGTGTACATTGTGGTCCAGAGGAGGGTGGGGAGATTGATAGCACAGTATCGCCAGCCGATGCCAAAGCCTTCTCCATTAGTTGGAAGGCCCGTCCACCTGAAGAGGGGTGAGTGTCCAGGATAGGGGTCACCCCTCCCCTAAGTGGCTCAGCCTGCCAACTCGGGAGTCCCTGGATGGCTGTGAAACACCAAATTACGTATGCCACAGCTGATATCCTGGGTCATAGCAAAACTCTCCTGCCACGAAGGCAACTGTGGTTCCTTAGTGAGGTCCATAAAGGGAACTGTAGAGGGGGAAGTCTGTGCTATATCAAGGGGCTTCAAAGGCAATGAAGGAGGAGAATAAGTAGGAGTCTTTGGCAATGGGTAATCACCTCCCAAGGAAGGATAGGTCCTGGGGGGGGGTGGGATACCTCTGGCCAAAAGCACTTGATCCACAAGACGCAACTCGTCATGTTCAGAGAGGCTTCTAGTGGATTTCACGGAAACGGTTGAGGGAGAGTCAGGTCTATCCAAAGATGGGGCAAGCTCAGTGCCCACCTCACCGGTTTGCATTGAAAACAACGGGGCTGTAAGGGACTGATCTACAGGTGTCTGCACAGAGGAAATCATCAGTGCCAAAGTCATGGTCTGCACCGACAATAAGGTCGGCGCCGAGGCTGAAACCAAAAAAATCTGTGCCAATAACTGAATTGTCGGTGCTGAGAGGGTAGTCGGTGCCGGGTAAATTGTTGGAGCCGATGTGGTAACAGTCTGCATTGACTGGATAGTCGGTGCCGGTGGAGAAGTCTGAACCGAGGAGCCCCTTGGTACCGATATGGTAAAGGACACGCTAGTCAGTGCCGAAATCACAGATGGCGTCGATGGCCTCGGTGCCGAAGGTCTAGGCACCAAAAGCACTGGAGCTGAGGAAGTCAGCTTTCTTAAGTCTCAGTTGGTGGGAGTCCCCAGCAGGAGACGAAGGAAGAGACTTGGCCTTTGTATGTTCATCACTCTTTTTCTTATGGGATCTTGGAGGGGTTGAAGCCTCTGACCCAGAAATAGCCTCTGAAAAAGGAGATTTAAGTAGCCCCTTCAATAACAATTTATTTTTTCTCTCAGTCAACGTCCTGTTAGAGAAATTCTTACAAATTCTACAGGGCAGGTCAACTGTTAAATGAGGCACACCCAAACAATAGACACACAGGGAATGTGCATCTGAAGTAGGTAATTTATGGCCACAATCTGAACATCTCTTAAATCCTGGACTACCTTTTTTATCTGCCATGTTAGGAAAGAAGGAAAATCAGAAAAAATACCAGCAATGGTACAAGAAATACCCAAAGGTAAGGAGGAAAAGGTTTTACCAATGATGGTAAAAAAGAAATTACCTCGCAGTAAAGAGGAGGAAGGGGATTGAAAAGATTCAAGAAGGGATAGTTGCTAAATGCGATAAGTTAGATTAGTATGACAAAAAATATTGTACTTAGCTCAAGAGAAGTAGCTTGACACGACCGATTGGCGATGCGGCAAATGAAATCTGGGTTAACATGGAGAGGGGAATTCTGGGTAAGAGTTTTAGCTCGAGAGTTCGTAGCTGACGCGAGCTTGGAAGATGGCCGGCTTGGTTCCGAGGTCGGAACCGATACCCACACGTAAGGAATGAATGAGGATTAACAATATCAGATCTTCCAGTTTCTCAATTTTTGTATTATCTTATGTTTAGTTTCTTCTCACATATCCTTAGCTGCCATCACAGAGTAATTTCAAATCCATACTCCTAAACACTTCATTTTATCATGTCCCCATAAATATGGATATTGTTGGACCAGTTCATGTTTGGGTACATAATTTACCACTATTGCCTTTGTTTTAGCTTCATTAATTTTGTATCCCAAGAAAATCTGAAACTGTCTTAAAATGTTCCACAACAGTTTACTGTCCCTTTCTGGTTTTGTCATGTATAAAACATGATCTGAAAATAGAGCCAGCTTTTCCTGACTAACATACCAATTATATGCTTGGATTTCTGAGTCCCTTATTTTCTTTGCCAATGGTTCTAAATATAATGCAAACAACAAAGGGGAAAGTGGACAACACTGCCTGGTTCTTGTGATCAAGCAGAAATTATCGGAGAGGACCCCTCCCAGTTAATTCATGCCTCCGATCCCTCATATATTCTTCTAATCAACCTTATAATTGTATTAGGGAAAGCAAATGCTTCCACTGCCCTGCTCATGAAGTCCCAGCCTACTCTGTCAAATGCTTTCTCTGCATCAAGACCACCAATAAAAGTGGTACTTTCTTACATTCTGCTTCCCTCTGGATTATCAACGTTCTGTTAATATTGTCTAATGTTTGCCTCCTCTCCACAAAACCAAACTGATCCATATCTATCAATTTTGGTATCACTTTTGCCATTCATTTAGCCATTACAGACATAAACACTTTATAATCATGGTTTAGTATTGAAATGAGCCTGTATGAAGCTGGATCCAATGGACCTTTACCCTCTTTAGGTATTACCATTACCACCGCCTTCTTCCAGGATGCTGGTACTTCTCCTCCTCTTAAAATACTGTTAAACAAAACCTTCCAGATCTTTATCAGTTTTTTCTCTCCTAACATCCAAACTTCCACAGGACTACCATCTCTTCCTGGAGACTTTCCTGTAGATTGGTTAGGCATAGCCATTTTTATCTCATCCCTTCTTATCCTGTTAGTAATTGAGCCTCATCTATCTGCAACTTTGGCATATTTAATTCTTCCATAAACGTTTCCATTTGTACCTTTTCTTGATTTCCGTATTTCTCTGCTTTATATAAATTTTCATAAAAATTCCGAAATATTTCTAATACTTCTACAGGGTCTCTTGTTATCTTCCTTGTTACAGGCTCCCTAAGCTTGGTGACTGCCCTTTCCACTTTTTGTTGCCTGTGCGCTAGAATTATTATCAAAAAACAGTTGCTTAACAGCAATCTTTCTAAACTCATGCATATTATCGAGGTAATCCCTTATTTTCTATTTAGCATTCTGCAGTTGCTTCTCTTCTTGTTCTGTGAAATTACCCCAATTTTGCAATACTTTTAACATTTGTCAATCCTCCTAAATAACTCTTGTTACTGTTTAGCCATATCTCCCTTTCTTTTGTTTCCAACCTAGTTTTAAACACCACTTTAATTTTATCCCACTCCTTAGCTATGTTTTCAGAAGATAAATCTATCTTCTCTAGTAGCTCCTGAATTAATTCCACAACCCATTCCTTAAATTCCTCTCTTTTCAACCGGTAGGTGGGAAAGCGCCAGTGTCTCATTTTCATTTCATTGTCTTGCATTTTTATTTTAGATATTATTGGTGCATGATCTGAAACAGTTATTGGGTGTGTTTAAAGACCTTCAATTAAATGCACGTTCTTGTGAGATATAAAATCTATCTAGCCTAGCCCAGTTGTATCTCAGTGAGTAATATGTAAATTCACTCTGAACTCCTAGTACTGAATTCACATCTTCCATGCGAAACATTTTTATAAACTTCTTCAAAAATCTACCCTCCCTTGTTATATTATCCCTTCTAGGACCCCCCCCCCGAGACATCTTCACTGTTGCAAATCAAATTCCAGTCCCCACCTATAAGTAATATTCCTTGCTGAAAGCTGATTATTTCTCCCAGAATTTTCTTAAGCTCCATTATAGCAGTTTAGGGGGGATGTAAATGCATGCCAGTGTAGTCCTCCTCCCTAGCCAGTAGCCCCTTAGTACTATGTATCTTCCATTATTATCTTTCTTCTCATCTTCTATCACTGTTGGACCTCCTGTTGCAATTAATGTACGTACTCCTCTTTTCCTTTGCCCCAGATATTCCCCTGAATAACCATCCCGAAAACCTTTATCAAATTCACATTCTGTCTTTTCCAGGTGTGTCTCCTGTGACATAGCTATTTGCACGCCACATTTTATAATATAAGTCACTACTCTTTCCTTTTTATATTTATCTGTAAGACCATTCAGATTGAAAGACATTACAGAAAGCACCATTTTGTTATGTAATTATTACCACCTTTTATATATAACTGCTCTTTTGCTAAATGTCTAGTTCCAACTTTATTTTAGATGTATATACTGTTCGGCAGGTTGGTCTTTTATACAGTTGTTTCATGTCATATCCATTTGCGTCTATGTCACATCTTACATAACGTTTTGTTTTTTTTGAAAGCCCTTAAACATAAAAAACAAACCCCCAGTAATTGAAAACATTTTTTTCTGTGGAGAAATTGTGTTTATTTTACTTTTGGAGGGCTGTAATAGTGTTAAGTGATTTTTACTGTGCTTTTCTGTCAAAAAAGTAACTTTTGTTGACTGGTAGTGTTAACCGGCATTTGCTGCTTATGTTCCCTGGAAACAGGCACCATTTTTGGCTTGCTAATGGAACAGACACAGTTGGTCTTTCTTCCAGTCACAAATAGAAAAAAAAAATAAGAAGTCTTTGCCACCCTAGAAGGCTAGCAATTTGCCAGTGCTGCAGGTGGGTGACTCTGCTGTGGCCATTTGTTGTACTTAAGACCACACATCTTCTACCCCCGATCCCTCTGGTGTAGCACCTACAACCACTATGGACCAGGGGTTAGCCATGTCCTTGTGGCTGTTAGGGTCCCTTCAGTGGGCAAGGGAGAGCCACTCTTGTCTGTCCTGGGAGGGGGAACAGGGAGGGTTTGCCTGTTTTGTCAGAATGCTGTACCCATCCCTGAGGAAGCTGCTACTGACATTAGCAACATGGTTAGCCCCATTTTTCCTGTCAATAAGAAACAGAAATACAAGCATGTATCTATGCCTCCTCAAATTTCTTTGGATAAAAGTAGTTTACTGGGTCTGGCTCGGGTTTAATTCAGGTTACTGATCCTTCTTGTAAAGTAGTTTCTGATAAAAGAAACACTGATACCACTTTTCCTGAAGAGATTCAAGGTACTGAATCTGAACAGGAAGATACAGGGATGGATACAGTTTTTCCCCTTCAAATTTTTGATTCAGAGTCAGTGTCTAATTCTCCCTGTGGGGTTTCTCTTTCTCTACACTACTGCTAGAATATCCCAGTGTTTTCACTAGGAGTACACAGAGGCTTCTCAGTCCCTCAGAAAAAAAATGTTCTGTTTGCTTTAAAGGATCACTGTCTGCAATTTTTTTCTGATAATCAGCCAGCTGTCCCTAAAAAGGCAGATAGAATGTATAAAGTTCCACAGCCTTAAATTGTTATACACTATTTCCAAACATGACCCAGCAGCTATAGCGCTAGTTGATCCCACTACCGCCAATTATCCAGTCAATTCCAATCCTACTCTTTCTGATAAGGATGGGAAAATTATTGATAGCTATGAGAAAAACTGTATACTTCTGCAGCTTTTATATTCAGAATTTTGAACTGTCAGGATCATATATTAAAGTTTTTTCTAATTGTGAGGGCACGGGGTATGTATTATCTGCAGTTTCTTCTTGTGAGGAAAAAATCTTCTTTAAATAACACGGTTTATTTTATTGCGCATGTCACTACTCATTGTTTTCAGTGTGTGTATAACTCTGTTGATACGTCTTCCAGGGCTACGGCAACTGGTACTGCTTTGAGCTTTTCTTCCACAGGAAAAAAAAAAAAAGATCTAGATCTATACCTAGATCTGTTTCTAAGGTTTTCCACTCAGGCAATGGTCACTGTAAGGGAATACCTCATGATTTTCGGTCTTATGGCATCTATGATTGGCATGATACCCCTGACAAGACCCACATGAGAAAGATACAGTAGTATCTGAAATTTCTTTGAACCCAGCATCAACACACCCTTTATTTTTTCAAATCCTTAATGCTCTTTTTTTTCAGAAGAGAAATCAGTTGGTGGACACAACAGATATCCTTAAATCCAGGTATCCCCTTCTCCCTCTCTGCTCTAAAACAATCAGTCACCATGGATGCCTCACACTTGGTGAAGGGGGTGTGGGACACCAAGGACAGATACATGCACAAAAATATCAAGGAGATGCTAGCCCTTGAACAAGGCACTCGACTCTCTGAATCATCTTTGGTCCTTGTGACATCTTCAAGTGGTTACAGACAATAACAGAATCATGGGGTACATCAACAAACAAGGGAGAACCAAGCCATGCCCTCTTTACAGACTAGCCATGTTAGCTTGGGATATAGCTTCACAGCACAGTCTCTCTCTACAGGCATCCTACATTCCATCAGAGCAAGACTGTATGGCAGACAAGCTGAGCAGGATCATGGCAGACCCTTGCAAATATAAATTAGATGAGGGGGTCTTCCAAGATTTGATCCATGTGTGGAGAACTCCTCAAGTGAACCTCTTTGCCTTCTCTCTAAATGATTTACTGGCAAGAGTATGTTCCAGGACTCAATGTAAGAAAGCCTGGAAGACAGATGTCTTTTCCTTTCCTTGGACAGGAATCCTTCTGTATGCTTTTCCACACTTTCCACTAATATCCAGAGAATTTTGAAGATTCAGAAGGTATCCTCCAAGATCATTGTGGTGACTCCCTTCTGGCCCATGATAATGTAGTTCTCCCTTCTTTTGGAAATGGCTGCGGAAATTACCACATGATTCCTCAGACTGAATCTACACACACAATATCACGGGTGTTTGATACCCCCTGACATCAGTGAACTTCAACTGACTGTGTGAATGATGGGGTTTTAATTCCTTTTAAGCACCTCTTTACTGAGGATGTGCAGTATCTACTAATGGAGGCAAGACAGATTTCTACTAGAAAATCACATATTACCAAATGAAAAAGTTTTCCTAGTTGGTGCCAACAACATAACCAGCACCCATTCAGTTCTTCTCTGGTTTTACAATATTTATGTGACTTACTATCCTATAGCCTTTCTTATTCTCCTCTCAGGGTTCATTTATTGGCCATTTCAGTATGTCATCTCATGTATCCCTCCTTCAAGGCATTCTAATGTTAAAATGTTTTTGAAAGGATTTTGTAGAAGAGACATCCAAAAAAACAGTGGCCCCTCCTGGGGATCTAAATTGTGTGTTAGAGAAGCTAACACTTGCTCCATTTCAACAAAAAAAAAAAATAAAATAAGAACCAAACACAAAGCAGACACATTCCACAAAAGAATGAATAACAAAAAACTGAGCATGTAAAGAATCCCAAAGTAGCCAGGAATGACACCTTGATGTATATGCTTGAAAATTACTTTAATTTTAATTCACTAAAAGTTGAGTGCTTTTGTCCCCTGCACATTAACAAGGACTTCATCAAAACTTATGATTAAAATTAAAGCAATTTTCAAACATATACTTCAAGGCGTCATTCCTGGATACGTTTGGTTCTTTACACACTCCATTTGAACCAATTAACTTGGCTGACATGAGTTCTTAACATGCAAAACAGTTTTAATGACTGTTCTGACCTATATAAGAAGTGTATCTGAGTTGCAAGCTCTTACGGTGTGTCACCCCTATCTCATTTTTTTGCATAGAGCTTCTTTGAGAACCAACCTTTCTTTTATGCCTAAAGTGATATTCAAGTTTACTTGAAGCCATACTATCAATCTCTCCATTTTCTTTTCTGAATCTAAAATGAGGGAGAAAGGATACACTCTATACCTTGCCTGTCCACAGGCAACTCAGGTACTATCTTGACAGAACTAAATCTTACAGATCTTCGGATCAATTGTTCATTTCTTGTGAAGGTAAGAAGAAGAGACAACTTGTGTCAAAACAGAATATTTCTAAATGGTTGTCTAAGGCTATTACCTTCAGCTATACTCACCACAACAAAACTATTCCAGGCAGGGACAAGGCCCACTCTACTAGGGCCTTGGATTCATCTATGGCTTTTTGGAAAGGGTTAGATTCTAGAAGCTGCTAGTTGGTACTCTGTATATACTTCTATAGAGCACTATAAACTTGATTCCTTCTTTAGTTCAGATCGGTCTTTGCTAGGACCATTATCTAGGGGCTCCTGGACTCTTCTCCTTCCACCTCCTAAATGTAGTTAGCTAGGGTGATCTATCAATATAGCAAAGACTACTGTAGGACTAATCAATATAATCAACATAACAGAATTGTGTAAGTAATCTTAAGGTTATGGCAGTAGATGTTTGAATGATTACTGCTGGATCCATCCCTCCATCCCCCTGTTTTTTTGGTGTGCTTTGTATGTCAGGGTGTGTATATTTATTTTTGTTGTTCTTAGCTTTGTCCTTTCAGGGCTCAGCCTCAATCTTTCTGCTACCTGGAAATCTCTGAAAGGCTTGGTGCCCAAACTTGTCTTTTACTCAGCTCAGCTCGAGCTGCCTGACAGTTTGGGTGCATGAAAGGTGTCCTGAAGCTTTGAAATCTGGCCAGCTGTTCAGTTACCATCTTACATGTTACTTTTGGTATGTATAACATGATGGGAGTAAATAAGTATATTCTTTCCAACTTATGTGCAGCTGTTGGTCGACTATTGCTATTCGATGTGTTAAAATTCGCTGACGCCAGCTTTCGATGATTAAGACATTTGATGTTCTCATCTTGCTGAAGTAAGGTTTGATGTTTTAATCTTTCAGTCATATGACATGTATCCCTTGGCAGGATATAATCCATATAGCTAAGGCTCCTGCAGCAGTGGTTATTAGAATATGTACTGTTATGGTAAATGTACTTCCACAAATGTACTTTCCCAATGTGCACAGGTAGAGAAAGACAAAAGTAAATTAAAGAAAGTTTTTAAAAAAGACTCATTAGTATTCAGCCATATCCTACCATTTGGAGTATCTTCTTCCTTCTCATTTGCCATTTCATTCCTTTGGTCCAGAATGTGCTCCAAAGCAGCCTGCAGTTTTCGGGGCAAAATGAAGTCCTCATCTTCCATCTGCAAAAATAAAACTCATTTCTGCATCATGTAGCAATAAGGAAACAGACACAAAGATTTGACACAAGGAATATGCTACGGTCTTCAATCAATTACAAAGTCAAAAATGAAGTACAGTAATGCGAGGGACTCATAAAAAACGACCTATAACAGAAGTGTTCCTTTGGAAGGCAAACAGTATGAAGGATTAGCATGCATCCAGTTTGTCAGATTTGCAACAGCCTGTTCTAGCAGTGTAACACTGGTGCTCAATCTTAGTGACATCATAATCATACATAACATCACTGTTAGTAAAAAGTATTATGACTTCCTTTCCACTTTTTCTAGAGCACTCAACAATGGTGACAAAATACATTTTGCAAAGGATGACTATCAGAAAGAAGGATTCAGAGGTGAGAGAGGGTGCCTATTTAAAAAAACAGAAAATAATAGCTGTACCATGACAGAAATTCCCAAATGCTCAGAGGCTTGGTATCAAAGGTGTGTGGATCCAGAAAAGGGAAAGACAAATTCAATCATGGAAGCTCATGATAATGAGAAATTAGGAATGGCAGGGAGATAGGGTGGCCACCTTTTCAGATATCCAAAGTGGGACATAGGGTGTGTGGCTAAGCATATTAATTAAGCCAGAGGTCTGAGACCCGATATGCCCCCAGAAGCCATGGGGTTCTACAAGTTCTCTATTACATTTTAGAGCTTTTTTTTTTCTTAACAACCTTTTGATCCAGTGATGATTTGAGAAAATTTACAAAAATCATAATTAAGGTAAACAAAAGAAATTATTTCAAGGAAGAAATAAAACGTGTCTAAGGCTTAATATTCAAGATAGTAAGTTTTAAATAAAATGAAAAGAGAACCACTTGCATGTACATTCAAAAGGTGTTCTATTAACGTTCTTCTAAAGCAGACCGTTACACTCCCTAATTTTATTTCATCTTTCTCTTTCTCCCTTCCACATTTCCTTCTTTCCCCAGCTCACATTTCCTTCATTCTCTCTCCTCTGTTTCCTTATTTTTTTGTCTCTCCCCTAATTTATTTTCTTTTCTCTCTCCACGCATGGAAAGTTTTTGATTTGCTGCTGCATCACTGAGGATTACACAGAGTCAATGATGCTAGATGTTAGATATACTTCTTATTCTTTAGAAAATGCATGTCAATGCAACAGCAAGATCTGTTGTTCTAAGTGAAACAGACCAACATTTAAAAATTGCCCTGATTTTGGACTTTTGTTCTTAATTATTTGTAGTGTTTTCTCTGTCTTTTTTTAATCTTTTTCTTGTGTTTCTTTCTCTCACTTTCTCCCTCTCAAAGTACTGTCATTTTCTGACTTGCATACACAAGGCGAATAGAAAATGAGGGAATCAAACTCAGAGCTGCAGATTGAAGCTGTCAAGCAGCTTATAGTCTTTCATTTTCAGTGCTAAACCTGCACCAGCAACTGCCTTTGGATTATGGGTTGCAACAAAAATGGGTCCAACTTACTCTACCCACCAGACATCAAACAAATGTTTAAATAAAATAACAAATAATACAGGAGTCAGGAGACTATATTTATTTATTTATTTTGTAGGTAGATTAACTGTCCTGGTGGTATATAGCCTAATTCATTAAGAAGGAATATCTTCCACCTTACCCCTGAAAACATTCATTTTTTTTTTGCATGGGAAGACAATACCTATGGAAGAAAGAATAAATGTTTTTGGAGGGAAGGAGAAAAATGTTCTTATTTTATGAATTGGGTTAAATACTACAAAACTGAACCTGAGAATGTTTGCAGAAAGCAAAAATTCTATCATCAAGCTCACTAAAGAAGACTGAAATTAATAATGCAGATGTCAACAGCCAGCCAGGCACTGCTATCTGATTTACTGTGGCAGACCAATACCAATCAATCATCATCAACTTCGGCTCTATCAGTCACTGCCGACAGTCCAGCTGGCAGCAAGAAGCATTCAATCATTAATCTGGTCTCAAGCGCAGTGCTGCAGTAAGGATGAAGGCAGATTACAGATCTTTTATATATAATATCATTTTTTTACTGAAAACAACACATATCTCTTTTAAAGAAATATTTCAGGAACTGATACACAAGATGTTCTTCAGGACTCCCAAACCCTAAGCAACCACACCAGGAGCTTATATAATGATTGTTTCCATTCTGACTTTGGTCCTACCTGAGGTTCAGCCAATTACTATGCTAAACATTAAGACTGGACCTAATTGAAAACAGACAGCAGACCAATAGCCTGCAAACACAAGTAAGGTCAAGTGGGGGGGGAGTGGGATACTGGCTTAAAAAACAAGACCTCCAAATAAATCTAACATGCAAGTGCAACACTAACATTACCAGGGAAGTGCTGGACTGCTAGCATAAAAGTAAATATTAATCTTTTCAATGTTAGCAGTAAGAGGGAAAGGAAATGTACAGTCTATATTAACTTTTTTATAGTATCACCAGAAAACCGGGACATGACAGTGGCATGCACGTGATTAATCCATGACTGTCCCATTCAAACTAGGACAGCTGGCAACAGTGCAGGGAGAACGTGTCACCTGATGCAAAACTTCCTGTCTCAATGATCTGCTGTATGCAGGGAAAATGTGTCACCTGATGCAAAACTTCCTGTCTCAAAGATTTGCTGTATGCTATTCAGTTTTAAGAACTTACAACAAAATAAAAGCAATCTCTTGCAAATCTTATCTATTACAACCAGGTAGGTGGCCATGGCTGCCATGACTCCAGGTTTATGACCATTCACTGCACTGCCATCCATTAGCACTGCCACAGTGCGCATTTGCCCATATTCTCATAGATTCACCAGTGCTCATCAAGTGGGTATCCACTGCCCTCAGCAGGTGTGTCAGATTTATGTCTTTATATGCCATGTTACTCTGCATACTCTGCAGGATGTCCTGCAGCCCTGAGGAGGTTGTACTTTCTCATACAGGCCATGTAACATACTTAACATGATGAATATGGTGTGATTACTGGCTATCTGTGCCTGGATCACTGATCAACATATCTGCTGGATGATACCAAGAGTGACAACCACGCCAGAGTATGTCCTTGAGTTATGACAGTGACATTTTTCTCCCCTATGTCTGACACCACAGAGTCAGTGTGGCTTTCTGATGCCATCTGTCCAGTGACTTTCATGTAGCTTGGGTGGGGATAACATGGGCAGGACCACCCCCATAGTGCCTTTTTTAGGCAAGGCTCAAATGACAAACCTACCTCCCTAGAAAACACAAGTGGAAAAAAACTAAGGGTAATGCTGCTCAATGCCAGAAGTCTAAACCTCAAGATGCACGCCCTCCTCAGTATGGAGAACATCGATGTCTGTGCAGTGACTGAAACCTGGTTCAAGGCTCCTGAGAGCACCCCAGCACTATCAGGTTTTACCTCATATCATGCTTTCCGGCCCCAAAACTTGGACCGAACCACAAAGGAGGGGGGTATCCATTTTCATCAAAGATACCCACATCCAGGTTAGTGGCAATGCACGAAGCATCAGAGACCATCCAGGTGCAACTAACCATAGGCAAAACGTAGCATGCTACAGACCACCCTCTCAAACTCAGGAACCCCACACAGCCTTCCTGAAGACACTGGAGAGTATGAATGTCTCTCCAAATACCATCATTTTGGGAGACTTCAACTACCCAAACATAGACTGGGAACATTACTCAAGCCCCAACACCCTAGCCCAAAGGTTCCTAGAATTCATAAACTCAAATGCAATGGAACAACTAGTCACCATTCCCACAAGAGGAGACAATATACTAGACCTGATCATCACAAACATGGGGACAAAATGCTCCGTATATTCCTCTTTGGTAAGATCAGATCATAAATTAATCTCACTGGAAATCCACATCCCACCCCACCCCTGCACAAAGACCACAGTGAAGAACTTCTCAAAAGCAAACTTCACACTTCTTAAGACTGAAGTGGTATCCTTCAAGGCCCCTGGGCCAGTGGAAACCACAACCCACACTGCTGAATACTTTGCAAATGCCTTCTATGGGCACCTTCAAGAATGCATGGATCATGCAATCCCAAATAAACCAAGACCCATTCCCAAAGGCAGGCGCGGTCTGGTGGACCCCAGCCATAAACAAACTTTACAACAGGAGGAGGAAGCTACTACATGACAGAGCAAAATCCCTAAAAGGGAAGGCATCTCTGATCAGTACTAGCAAAAACTACGATCACTCATAAAATCATCCAAGGCCAACTTTGAGAGAAAAATCAAGACACAAAAGACAATCACAAGGCCTTCTTTAGCTATGTTAGAAACCTGGGTGGAAACTCCCAGATATGCTCAGAGTTAGTCCAAAATGACACAAAATACACTGAACCCACTGACATTGCCAACATTCTGGCAGACAGGTTCAGTGCAAATTTCTCCTCCCCCTCTCCCCCAAAAAGAGAAATAACTATCCCAGCAGAGTGTAGCCTCCCTAACATCTCAGATGCCCAGGTGAGAGCCGCCCTCTCTAAAGCTAAAAACACAGCATCAATGGGACCGGATGGTGTCCTGGGCTGTGTGCTACATGAACTCCAGGAGGAACTAAACCCACACATAAAGCTGCTGTTTAATCTTAGCCTTACTACAGGATCGTGCACCAAAGAGTGGCGACGGCAACAGTGGTCCCACTTCACAAAGGCGGTGCTTCTACGGACCCTGGAAATTACCACCCATAAGCTTGACGAGCCTGGTCTGCAAAGCTATGGAGAGGATCATTATGGAACTCATAAACAAAGACATTGGGGACCTACAGACATTGGATCCTACCAAATTTGGCTTTGTCAAGGGCAGATCCTGCCTTTTGAACTTGGTCGACTTTTTTGAAACAGTCACTAAGGCCATTGATGAGGGTAAGGCAGTTCACACAGCCTACCTTGACCTTGCAAAAGCCTTTGACACAATACCCCACTCGGGCATCATAGACAAACTCACCAGCTTAAATGTAAACCCATATGTCACAAGATGGGTTGTAAACTGGCTCAAGGACAGAACCCACAGGGTCAGAGTTGCTGGAGCTATGTCAGACCCTGTGGGTCTGACATAGGGTCAGAGTGCTGCTGCTATGTCCAGACTAAGCCAGTCTGTCCCGGTGTCCCACAGGGCTCTGTCCTGGGACCCCTCTTGTTCGGCATTTATTTTTCTGAGGTACAGGCAAACATAGGAGGATTGTGGCTGACAAAGTTCGCAGATGACTGCAAACTGGGCGCCATAATTGATACTCCAGCGGACACAAACATCCTTCTGAGAGGCCTCATAGAAACGGATAATTGGTGCCAGAGCCATGGCCTTAAGCTGAACGCCAAAATGTATAGTCATACCCTTTGGGAAAAACAAGTACCGACAAATTACCACATAGGCGGTAATCCATTAAGAAGAGGTAATCAGGGACCTAGGGACCCAGGTTGACAGTAACCTCTCATTTGACACTCACATTGCCAAAGTGGTTAGGAAGACCTTCTATATTGCCCACCTTATCATGAAGGGTTTCACATCTAGATCAAGAGAGGTCATTGTGCCCCTGTACTCTTCTCCTATCAGGCCAATGATTGAGTACAATGCCCCATTTGGGATGTATCTCACCCGACACCTGCAGCAGTTGGAAAAACCCCAAAAGTTCCTCTCCAAGAGGATAAAGGGTCTTAAACATATGTCATATGCTGCCCGACTGAAAAAACTCCAGCTCTATTCAGTCGCATACCACCTACTCAGAGGTGATCTGTGCCTGAAGGCCATGTCCAATCCTGAATTAATGGACATGCTCCACCTCAGAAAATCCAAATCCATCACAGCCACGAGAACAAGTGACTTAAACCTCAACACAGAAATAAATAGGATGTGCTGGAGGGACAGATTGATAACCCAGAGGCTCCCTACACTCTGGAACAGAATCCCAGTCCATGTTAGGCAGAGCCCCTCACTGACTCTATTCAAGAGAAATCTCGACGAGTGGATGGGAGATCATAGGTTTACCCCGGGGGTCATCTCTGTGTCACTACTAGACAGAGGCATAGTAAACTAAACCCTAAAAGGGCGTAGTATTCTCATCCTAAGGGGTGGTGTAAGCCACATACACTCTGGCTAGGCTTATAAATGCCTTAGGGCAGATAGCCTAGTACGAACCTATGAACCTATGAACATGAAGCACTAAAGACAAGGGAAGCTGGTGGGTCATTCTCATACTCAACTATCTCAACAGCAAGTGATGTCAGTATGGCCTCCAATGTGGCATTGCTGACAGTTCTATAATGTCTTCAGATCTCTGCCATGTTCATGGTGCCATCATTGTCAGCCATTGTTGACATGCTGATTTCAGGCATGTTGTGACTAGTTGTGCTGGTGTCTCTACTACAGGGATCTGTGGAAGTATACAGATAACATATCTGTGGTTATGCTGCATCATAGGTGTCACTCCTACAAATATGTGCCACTTAAATGCTACATGCCAAATGCCTACATAGCTTATGGGCATAAAGTTACCTTGTTGTATAAGTTGTTGCTTCTCCAGCCCTGACTCCCTTGGCTAATAGATAAGCATATGTGTTTTTTCAGAGCAAGCCATTCACACTAATGTGTCATTGTTCCAGAGGAATGGAAATGTTAGTACAAACCTGGTGCATTCTCTGTGAACATCCGGGCATTTGCCACCAGCCCATCTCCCATATCCAAACCACTATCTGGTATGAGTGTTCTCTTACCTTCCCAGAAAAAGATATCAGGAATCCCTCACTCTCCATGAGATGCCTCTATGTTAGCAGTCCACCCACTGTGGTCAACCTGTGTCTGGCAATTTCCTGTGTCTTGGCATCCAGTATTATACTGGTGATCATGTAATAAGACACCTGTACTACTGTCCTATTATGGCTGTCCACAGCAATGATGTCTTGCACAACACCCTGCCATACCTGGTCATGAAAGAACTTATCAGCTTTACCCTTCTCAAGGACATGTCGACCACATAGGGCCAACAGTAGCACCTCCATGTCTGGAGGTGTGTGTTCTTTACTCTGTCCTATGACAAGATATATATACACATGTGGATTATGTTTATATGTATGACTATCCATATTAGTCAGAAATTGTCTCAGTACTGCTCCTGCCATCTATCAGTGGCCACAGCCCTGTGTGCTACTATGATGCCATCATTCTAACAATATGCCTCTGACATACAGCAGCAGCAAGGGGCACACTATCACTGCTAGTCATCATGATATCAGTTGGAAATGTGCTGAGGATGTTCCAAATAAATGGGAAGAGGTTATTATCTGAAAAAAAAAAACAGTCTGATGAAGTGGATGGAAGTGGTGATGTCTTTTAATCTTTCAAAAAAAAAAAAACACTCAAGAAGATCATTAAGATTTAACAAACAAAGGAGACATTTTCACTGAATAACATGTCAGGGGTAATATGTGTTTAAGTAAAGTCTGGTTATTCCGAAATGTATTAATCACCACTGATGTCAAGGCTTCTACATACAAAAAGGTATACACTGTCAGTGGCTTTACCCCAGTTCCACACCCTGCTATCAAAAGATTAGTTCTGAAGGTGGCTATTTACAAAGAGCAGACAAGAAATTTCTCTTGTCTATGATTTAGTTGAGAGTCACTGCTTCAGTGTCTTGTTGATCAGAAACTTGAAAACCAGTACAAAAGTTAAAGGGACAATCCTACTTTCCTGCATGACAGAGAATTAAAAACATGCTACATTTCCATACAAACCTAATAAAGGTCATAGATTTTCTCCCCCCACATTCCATAGAATTATGCAATGCCACTTCTTATAATCAGTTACTAAATAAATACATTAAAATAATAAATTAAAAAAAATCAATAAATGGGGAAAGTTTATGTAAACTAATCTATGTTTAATATGTAGAAAAGACTGCATATTACAAAATAACCAGGAAAAAAAACAGGACAAAAGGCTATATACAAAATTGTCAAAATACAGTCACGCATGTTTGACTAAGAAATCGTTTCCCTACAGCTGGAAGACATTGTTGGTTGCATACAAAAAAATAAACTGGCTTCACTTTATGTATACTGGCTTACAAGAAAAAAGATCTTAGTGACAATTCAGAGAACTTGTGGATTCACTAGAAAATTATATAACATTTAAAAAATGCACGTCTTTGTAATTATCAGTTAGGTACCAGTTATAAGCATAACATTTATCCTTACACCTTACAGGTTTACACAGAAAACAAAGAACAGCTTGCTTGCCACTAACTACGTTTGCTTCCCTAGCACAAAACATTTCATAACACAAGAAACATCTGTATTTGGTGTGTGCCCAACTGTTTTCAAAATGGCTGAAGCCCTGTGGTCTCCAATTAAATCCACACTAATGCTATTACACCTTGGGCATGGGGCAGGACAAAGGGTAGGTTTAACATTAAAAATAAAAAATCTAAACCATCTGCAGATGATGGTTCATTTTGACTTGGCCCTCACTTCAGCTGGCTGCAATGTGGCTTTGGCTATCCAGAAGGCTGACCAAATGAATCAGTACGACAAAAGGTGGTTGGGATGGTCAAAGGATAGAAAAACAAAACTCAAATGTAAACAACCTCAAAGCACACAGGAACTGAAAAGGCAGAGAAGCACAGCTCTACTTGGCAGAATAAATGTTTAATTGATTAGCACTTTCGTTTCTTTGAGTAGAAACTTCTTCAGATAAAAAAACACACAACAAACAGATGGATTTATAAGCTCAGGTGAGCTAAAAGCAGGTCTCATGACCACTGAGCCCTCAAACAGAACAACCTACCTTTTTGAAGCAACAGTAGCAAATACATAAAGAACACATAAAATGCCAACAACATAAAAGTTTAAAAAGCTATAAACATCTTGAAGGTGCAAATTTAAATTTATGGATAATAATAAACCTTATCTCTCCAATGCTTTCAACTTTAAAATACATGCCAGTGATATATGGTCTTTCAAACCAGGCCAAGTGTTAGCATTTAAATGCAATTGCTAGTGCAACTCACTTCTCTCTGCATTTTACATAGGAAAATGTGAACATACATTAAAATACAGTGTCTACAGGCACAACTATGAAATTAAGAAAAAGGAAACAAATGCCCTATCAAAACACATGGAAGAGACCCTGGACGTGACTTTAAATTTATTATTCTAGAAAAAGTTATGCCTAATGTGAGAGTTGGTGCATGCTGTCTAAATATAGAGAGCCACAGTTGTGATGTAGAAAATTAGTTGAATTATGCTGATTTAGAAGATTTTGAATAGAACTCTTCAGTTTCTGACTCCTGTGTTCAGCATATCATGGAAATATCATTTGTGTCACCAACTAGAATGATATGGGATGAAAAAGGAGTGACTGTCATTATGGGGATGTTTTACTTTCAGAAAAAATGAATCAAGAACTACATTACAAAATGCCTCTGGCTTCTCTGTGGAAACTTACTGTGCAAAGTCCCATATTTCTGGCAACCAATCTATCTTGACATACATACCTCTCAACTGTACAGAGTTTCACACAATGTCCAAATTTTTGACTCATACTTTTGGTCCATCCCTAATAAAATCTATAATTTTCTGACAAATCACTGCTGATTGAAGTCATTAAATAGTGAGACATTTGAGTTTCAGATTCCATATCCTTCAGAAAATGCATACTAATGCAAAACCATTATTCTATCAACTTTCTAAGTTTATAAGAGCAATATTTAAAATCTGTCCCTATTTTTGGGCCTTTGTCCCCCATTATTTTAGGCTTTGTCCAGATTTCTTGCTGTAAAAGGTTAAGTATGCTTGACTATTGCACAGAATATTAAATTCCCAGCAGTGGCAAAAACTACTGGGCAAAATATCACATCTGGACACTGTAACAGGAAGCATTCACAGGCTCAACAGATTGACAGTGTTTTGTAGTAAGCGTACAGGGAATAATCTTATGACAACTGGTATTATTGCCAGTTAAAAAATGACTTCTGAGCTTTCCATTTTCTGTTATAGCCACAAGGGGGCGCTCATATTAAAAGTTGTAAAGGACAGAGATCTAAAACATACTTGCCAAAAATCAGTTTTGTGCAACTTAAATACTCCCACTGGACTCTGCCTGATTTACTATGATGAATAAATCCGAATGATTTAGAATAAGTTTCACTTTTCAAACAAAATATTCAGAGTAAATTATGGTATGTTAAGAGGTAGTTACTTCATCACAGGAGTTTTCATTTGACATCATGTAACAAAACTCTCAAGTGTACTCACACTCCTATAACAATACAATATTCTGACAAAAACATGCTATAAATAAGCAAACAGAAAAAGAAAATACGAAGATTCTCTAACTAAGCACATTTGTTACTAAACAAACAGGACGGTATGATTTCACATCATACAGATTGATGTTTAAATGCACTTTTGAAAGAAATGAATTAGAAAGTATTCATCTGTACTGGTAACCTGAAACATACTTTTAAGACATGCCTGTATCCTAGGAACGGCAGGCAATACATACAGCCAAACGTAGGTAGTTTAGACTGTGCTGTTTCTTTCATCTTGTTCTCAGTATGTAACTCCATTTTCTCATACAATTCAAATTACATTATTTATGGAAAAAACTACACATTTTATCACAGACTATACACTTTTGGTAAATTACATGGAACATTTCTACAACTGCTCTTTTCAGCAGCATTAAATGGTTAGGAGGCACATATTCATCAGAACAGTTCCACCAGAGCAAGGCTTATACTGCCTGCTGATCACGTGCATGCAGATGTACCTCTGTTTTCTGACCGAGACTCTAAATCTGGGTCTTCATCGGCTCATACTTTATGAACTTTAAATAATTCATTTAGCAATGAAGACACAGACAGGCAGCCAATGCTGGTAAAATATAACTTTCACTGAGTTTGTTACTTTATTTTTTTTTGAAAATGTCTTTGTTATTTAAATTTTTATACTTAAATAAGAATAACCTATATACAGTAAATGCATGAGACCAATGAGAACACAGTAACTGCAACTGTACCTCTACATGTATTTATTTTGCTACATTTGTATTTTTAGCTACTTATTTTATAGTAGGTAAATGGAAATGGGTTAGTCCCCAAACTTTTTTTTTTTTTTAAAGTAAAATGCAGGAAAATGCAAAATTTATAGGATTCATGGATTAATAGGAGATTTGCAGCTACTCAGTTTGATGGCCACAAACACTTTGCCAATACCACCCACTAGCTTTGCCTCCTTTCACATGGAGGGAGAGGCCAGTTAAACCTGCAGTAAATTTAAGAGCACCCGTCCCATCATTCAGGTTATGTCTGAAGGGGACTATTGAACCATATTGCTTAAAATGCAGGGGAGGTTTATTCCAGAGATAGGGAGGCAGTGTATGACAAAGCTGTCTCCTTGTCGTATACTATTAATTTGCTGACAAAGGCTCAGATCTCTGGTTTTGGTGTAAGCTGAGCTAGTAAATTTGCTGAGCTATCAGAAGGATCACTGGGTCACACAAGCAGTCTATTGCACAAACAGTACAAGGGCATGGCTTCTATGGTTCTTATGATCAAATATCTTTTTAGTTAAGAACTTCTGGGGCTTCTCAAGTTTGTTGACATGTTGAGTGAGGTGCATACTAAAAGTAGCTCTGTACGCTACAATGGGCCTGATCACGGCTGAGTGTAGGAGAATATTAATATCATTGGCTCTAGAAGTAATATCTTTGGCTATTAGTTGTACTAAGAAGGATTTCCTAACTACAACTGACACATGATGATCAAAGGAGAGGACACTAACAACCCAAGTACCCAGGTCCTTGCTACCTTTTTGTTTAATACGGCTATGTTGTATGATGGAGGTAATACCCATTTTCAGAGAGAAACAATACTATACCTTTCAGTAATCATTTGTCTATTATTCATACATAAGCTCTTTCTATAGTGTACAGTAATGTGAGGGTGTTTTCACAATTACACACAGTTTACAATAATCTGAAAATTTGGTTAGCAGTATGTCCAGGTTATCATCTTTGACATCAGAGAAGTAGATGCCAAACAGGAGGGGACCCATTACAGATCCCTTGGGGACTCTTCTGGTCACCTTAGCACAATTTGGGGAAGCACCTCCCACACAAACTATGTGGTTTCTGTCTTCCTACCAGCTGGCTATCCACCTCAATACATAAGGGTTTATCTTTAAAGATAACTTACTTACAGTTTCAGCATGAGGTATGGTATCAAATGCTTTTTCCAGATTAAGGTTGTTGTTTTTCTTTCGGCTTTTCCCAGTTAGGGGTCACCACAGCGGAACTCCGGTCTGCTAATGATTGGCAGTTAATTTTTATGGTGCCGAGGTGCCAGCTCAACGCCCAACCTTCAACGAAGGCACGCCCATTCACGCATGTTTTTCGAACGCCACTTGACCACAGGGAGGACATGCAGACACCACACAGAAGGGGCTCCAGCCGAGAATCGAATGCTGCACTGTATGAATAGCATCACTATGGTCTACACCCTGACCCTCTCAAAAAATTAACAAAGTTCAGCAAGCATGACCCACCTTTAATGAAGCCAAATTGTCATGCGTCAAGCCTAATGGTATTCTTTGTGATAATGAGATCAGTTATAATATAAACCAGCATTCAGACAAACTGCTATTTTAGTTAGAGGCTACTATCAATTAAAATTAAGAATTAGACACTGCGGGGGGAAAAGATTTGGGTACCAGCCTACTTAGCTGGTAAAAAAATAAATGGTACTTACGTATTATCGCAGCCAGATTTGTAACGCTGTCTAACTCCTAATGTTTTCTTGAAAGGAGTGAATGTTTGAGTAAGGTGGTGTCTGTTGACTCCTACTGATAGGTTTTGCCAGTTAAACATGAGCAGGAAGAAGAAACGGAAGCCGGACTTTGGCAGCCAACTGTGAGAGGGACAAATATTTCTTCATGCATGCATTTCTTTTTAAAGACAGCATGTAGAACCATGAGCTCTATTACACTGACCACAGATTCAGGGCGACTGTGATCCTCTATGTGTTTTAAACAGGATCTGGAAAGTCAAGCTCCTTCTTAAGGCTTTTTGTGAAAGTGTACAAAATGTACGGTACTTTCCTAATAGCATCTTTGACATCAGTTTAACACCAATGTGGCTTTTCCGTTTTTTCTGTTTGGCGGACCAAGCAGCTCAGTCTTCAGATTATTAGCCTCCAGTCTACAGTCCTGCTTTCTGCTGCAGTAAAGCACTCTGAATGGTAGGTTAACATCAGTCTTACACACCGCTATCCCGTCGAGGAGGATTTCAGTGTTGTTTTCTGTTTCAGAGTGAAAGTGATGAGATGCTGTGGAAAACTGAAGTTAACTTACCATTCCGATTTGTCGTTTACAACAGCAGAAAGCAGGAGTGCAGACTTGAGACTAATATCTGAAGACTGAGCTGCTCGCTGAATTCACTGCTTTAAGTCTTTAAAGCACGCTACCCGCAAAGTCTAAAATTTTAACCCTTAATCATCTTACAAACCCACCACCAATATCCTAGAATACTTTTTAACAGTTCACCCTTCCTGATTACACTTATGTGTTGTAGTTTTAGTAAAAGAGAAGAAAGTATACCATGTCGTAAAATCTGGTTGCGATAATACGTAAGTACCAAATAAATAAATACTTAACAAGACCAGTATAGTAAAATAAATAAATAACTACAGAAGTAGTCAGCTGCATTTCTGTTCTCACTGGTTATGCTTGTGGGTGAATTATATTATCCATTACATACAGGGAGAGATGAAACTTCAAAACCTTCAGGGTTCTAGTCTTAGTTGGAGCACACCCAATGTTAGTGCTATGCTCCAAAGTCTTTGATCAGGGCTTCTACTTCCATAAGCTTCCAGCTGATACAGCAGTTTATCTGAATTCAGATTTTTTGGGTTTGTTGTTGCACTCTTCCCTTTCCCATATGTATCTACATACAATAGATAAGGTAAACAAATGAAAACTAGGTTTGTGGAAGTGATTAAGATTGCCTTCAGTGCAGCATTTAGATTTTCAGTATAAAATAAAATAGGCATTATAGTCACAAATCATTACATCAATATAGAAGATTAAATCATAAAAAAATGATAAATGCTCATCGACTTATATTTCCAGTCTTAACTGTTCTCTTAAAACATTATGAACATTTACACTTTAAGAAATTACTTATTCATGTCTTTGCTGAGCTCTTGCAATATTCTTTGCCATCTAGACTATAACAGAAGAATCTAGAAAACAAATAATTTTCATTTTATTTAACCAGATTCAGCAGCAAATAAGTTGTTTAACTAAGCCTATTAAACATCAATCAATGTTTTCATTTTTTCCCCAATCAGCCTAGAAGAAGGTGAAGATCTGTTTACAGCAACACTGTTCCAATTTTACTCAACATATGGACTGCAGTTTATTAAAATGCAGTCATTACTACTGAATTTCACACCCTACTGTCATATGATTTGTATGTGCTTGTAAGTTCAGTCTTGGCTAAAAATTCATCCTTATGCTTCTGGAACTTGTTCTTGATGTATTGTAGCTTGACATACTTTCTAGCTAGTTCACTGAAATAAAGGCATGGATCACAAAAATGGCCTTCTGATCTTCACTTGTGCTTCACATCACATTTCTTACTCCTCACCCTTCTCTGGAAAAAAAAAGGGTCTGGATATATTCTGATATCCTGACCTTCAATTTCTAGTTTGCTGTTCTCTCTCCTCTCTGTCAAATGTTATAATAATGTGTTATCATTAAATGGCTATTGATATAGTATGTCTAGCCTGACTTCCAGAGCTTTGCATCCCCCACCCCCACCCCAGGATAGGTAGAAAGCTCCCACCTGGACATCAGAATACCTAAGGTATAACAGAAAAACTACCCAAGCCACCTTCAGCTTACTTGCCTTAGCAGCCTCCAGGAACATGCAGCTGATCTGGAGGACTGATTTGTACTGGTGGGTTAGGTACATAGTACTAACTGTATGTATAGTAGTCTAATAAGAAAATCCTGTAAAGCTGACTGACAAAGTTGAACTCTTACATCTCCAGCTTCTTCTCCAATCTCCGCCTCATTGCAAACATTGGTTCGATTCTCCTGCATCGTAATCTGACTTCAGACTGCTGATCTCCTATCTTACTTTCTACTTGTCTGCGTATTCTTTAATGGGTGCAGTTTATCCTGTAGTAAGGCATCTTTTCATAATAACATTATGTTATTCAGTTAAACAAAATGTTTTTAGACACACTTGATTGGCCTCAACACAAAAAGTCATGATTCAGCACAGTTAGCAGTGCAACTATTTGTAAGACAAAAAACCTCCCAATGACTCACCTAAGACCTAATGACTGGTAAATCACTTGGAGTTTGTAACAAGAATACATTATGTAATGAAGTTACCTTTGTATTTACTCCCAGGGTTTAAGGAAAACTAAGAAAGAAATGTAGTAGGCAATTTACTGCCTGACAACTAATAATCTAAAAACTATCTTTATCAGGAGAATGTGTAGAACATGAGATGTGGTAGCTCTCAACCACTTAGCACAAAAATCTGGACAAAGTCAAAAGTGATGGGGGTAAAGCCTCAAAAATAGGGACAAATTTTAAATATTGCTTTTATAAACTTAGAAAGTTGCTAGAATAAAAGGCCTTGTGTTACCATGTATTTTCTAAAGGATATGAAGTCTGAAACCTGAATGCCTTTCATTATTTAATGAAGTCATTCCTCTCTGATTTGCCACAAAAATCCAGAAAATCACAAATTTTATGAGGAACAGAACAAAAATATGAGGCAAAAATCTGAACATTCTGCAAAATCTGTACAGTAGAGAGGTATGAAAATCTGACCCATAAATGTTTTCTAATGACTTCATCCATTACTGGAGCCCTTGTCATAGCGTCCATAGAACTATAATACCTTTTCAAGGTGTGTTGTAACTCATCTTTCTCCTTTGAATCTGGCATTTTTGCCAATAGTCTTGAACTTGTCCCAAGATTTTACTCTGACAAGATAATTGCTTGGAAATGGACAGCTCTAAATGCTACTGTGGAAAACTAAACCATATCAAACGTATGTGGTATCTCTAGGCTCTAACTCCCACACCCCTCTAACTTATATACAGCAACTCCACAGTTGCACTACAGTAGAAGAAAGCAAATGAAAAGATGCCCAATGCTAAGAGTAAGAAAACTTTAATTCCAAAAAACAGATAAAAAAAATAAAAGCGCTTCTTCAGACCTTCACAAACAGTATGAAAAAACAGGCCTTTAAATACAAAAAACTTCCAGTTAATTAAAAACAATTAAAATTGTTGGGTGTTAACACTTATCAGTGAACTAAGCCTATCTTCTTTATGTGAGGCTTTAAAGCAACAGCACTATTCAAACCAGGTGGCATATATGCTTTAAAGTTGACAATCCATTTTAACTCAGCAAGTTCAGTCTCATTACTCAAATCTCCTTCCCTTAAACTTTCATTTAATTTCTGTAATACCAAGAACTTAAAGTTGTGACTCATACCAGCTGCAGATACATGTTTCGCTAATGCATTTGTTAGTTTATTATTTTGTATATCACTCTGATGCTGCAGAATCCTGTCCTTAAACATACGATTTGTCTTCCCTATGTAATATGAATCACATACATTACACTTAGCCACACAGACCAAATTTTTCATACAACAGTCTGCATAAAAGGACAAATGCATAGGTCCCATACTTAATGGATGCATAATCAAGTGTGTAGACCATATATAACTGCATGCCTTACAAGACCGGCATGCATGAGTGCCCTTACGCTGGGAGGTGAGGTGCCTATATGGTTCAGTGTGTTTATAACAGAGTCACTGTTTTAAGTTCTTGGTATTTTTAAAACAAAACTTAGGAACTGGTTCTATATGTTCACTGATAGAGGGATCAGTCATCAGGATGGACCAATTTTTCTTTATAACTTCACAGACTTTATTAACCTCTGCTGAATAGGTCAAACAGACCCTGTTTACACCGTTGGTGCTGTTAGCCTCTGTGTCCCTCACTATACTTGAGGAGCTGTCAGAGAAGTAAGGTTTTACTTTAACACCAACCGATGCATTCAGTTCTCTAATTTCCTTATCTATCTTACTGTCCTTATAGCTTCTCTTCATTAGATCTTCCGTTAGCACTGTTAAAGCTTGCCCTAAAAGAGTCAGCATTAGTATGCAATCTCATGCATCTAAGAACCTGATTTTTAACCACGTTCCTAGTAACGTGGGATGGATGCATACTAGAACAATGTAAGATGTTATTTTTCCTGCATGGTTTCCTATACATTTTAGTGGACATGTTACCTAACACATCTTTGCTCACAGTAATGTCTAAAAAAATCAATAGTGTCAACAGAGTAGTGCAGAGAAAAAGACAAATAACTAGTTGAAGTCTCTAACATATCCACAAAGGCTTGAACCTCATCCATAGTACCATCCCAGACAAAAAAGATGTCATCCACAAATCGCTTATAAAACATGACGTGTTTTATATAGATCTTTGCTGAAGACACATTCTAGCTCCCAACTGGCTAAAACTAAGTTTGCATACGTGTTGGCACATGCTGTGCACATTGCTACCCCTACAACTTGTAGAAAGTATTCTGACTCAAAGAGAAACAAATTATTCTCTAAGATCAGATCTAGCAGGGCACAGATCATGCTAACCTTAGAGTTAGAGAAACCACCTTCTTTAATCAAGAATCGCCTAACCCACTCAATTCCATCCTCATTGGATATCTCAGTAAATAGTGATTTCACACCTAGAGTAACAAACAACATTCTTTTGATGTCATTACTAGATCTACCCCTAGCCCAGTTGTATAAATGCTCTAGAAACTGTTTACTATCTCTCAAAACTGTATCAACTTTAGCCTCTTAGTTGTTTGTCGACATATATCAACATTGGCTCAGTGAGCCATCCCCTTCCTGAAATTATGGGGTGATAGGTAGGATCCTTGGTGTCTTTCTGTACTTTTGGCAATCCATAGATCTGTGGTATAGTGGGGTGCTCTACAGAAAAATAAGTGCAGAGAGAGAGTAGTCTATCTGTTCTGTCATTAGTAAGTCATACAAAAAGAAATTCAACCTGTTAATTATACCATTAACTTGATATTACTGCAATAACACATACACCGTATTGTCATACAACATGTTATGCATTTTGTCCAGATAGACAGACTTATCCAACACTACAACTTCACCTCCTTTGTCAGCTGGTCTAATAACTAGGTGCTGTGCTCTAACCAATTGATTGAGTGCCTCGTGCTCATTAAGTGTTAGGTTAAAAAACACTTTTATTACTTTTGTCATTAAAGGACCTCCTTAAGTCATCCTCACATAACTTAACAAAAGACTCCATAGCTGGAGAGTTAACTGGTGTGAATGTATTAGGCTTCTTAAAATTCTTAAAAGTGCTGCAAACTCCAGTATCACTACCTGAAAAGATAGTCTTCAACATAATATTCCTGGCAAACACTTTAAGATCCCTTGTTTTAATAGAAGAAGTAATGAATAAAATAAAAAAACAGGGGGGGGGATGTAGTCCCATTTTAGAGGTATTGGAACACACTGTAGTTAATATAGAGAATACCCCAACCCCAGATACAAATTGGAGTAGTAATTTTATCTTCAATTTTAGTAGTGACACTTATTCGGTTAAAGATATTATTTCTAAAAATTAGGGGAAGTTTGGGGACTATTCTGACCTGGACCTGTTACTCAAGGACCCCCTGAAATTCACTTACAGGAAGGGGAAAAATATTAAGGAAATGCTGGAATATAGAAAACCAAAGCAGGGTAGGCAGAAGAAAGGCACTTTTAAGTGTGGGGCTTGCTCCCAATGCTCACGTGTTATACAGGGGGAGAGTTTGTATTTAATGGAGAGGAACATAAAGTTAGAAACCAACGCATTCTCCAACTGTGACTCCATGGGGGTCATATATATCACCATTTGTAAACCCTGTGGAGCCTTCTATATAGGGAAGAACACTAGGAAGTTTAAGAGGCGAACATATGAACATCTTTACGACATTAGTAAGCAAGATACCAATAATGCACTATTCAGACATACCATACTTTGTAAAGATGCAGTTTTTGTTTTTTTTGTCATAGAAAAAATAGAACAAGAACAAGACCCTCGAGGTGGTCCCTGGGAGACAACTACAGAGTATAGGGAACTATTTTGGCAGTTGAGTTTGGAGGCCAACAGCGAACCAGGCTTGAATGACTATATTTCTTTAGCCCCTGTCCTCAAACTTAGATCTGCTAAACTATAATGTTTTTATTTAGCATTATTTCTTAACCAGTAGATGGCAGTGTTCTACTAGTTCATCACAGTGGCACTGTTTCAACACAATTTAAAATTTTGGTGCAACATATTTTATTTGGTGGTACGGCGGTAGCATTGTTACCTCACAGCAAGAGGTTCTCCCGTTCAATTCTCGGCGTGGCTTGGGAGTGCCTTCTGTGTGGAGTCTGCATGTCCTCCCCGCAGTTGGGTAGCGTTCGAAAGACATGCGTGCGTAAATGGGCGTGCCTTCGTTGAAGGTTGGGCGTCAAGCTGGCACCTCGGCGTTTCGTAAAAATCTACTGCCAATCAGTCGCTGTAGCGACCCCTTACCAGGAAAAAGCCGAAAGACAAACAAACATTTCTATATTATTATATTTGATGGCCTGCATTTTATGCATTTACATATTAATTATGTGATTCATTGTTTTTAAAAATCTGTTTTTAGAACCTGTTATTGCAATAAGTGACTGTTTTAGGAGTTTTTATAGCAGCATTTTGAATGCACCACATTCAATTATATTAAATGTTTCAATTGGTTAATTGTTTTGTTAATGGGAAGGGAGGGGTATTTAAGGAGATTACTAGCTTGTGTAACTATTCATTCTGATGAAGTCTAAGGACGTTAAATAAATCATTTTGGTACATCAACCTGAAGAGGCATTTTGTTTTGCTGGTTCTGCAAGTGCTTGGGTTTGTAGTGATTTTGGTACTGTTTCCAAGCACTTTTTTCTTCTCAATTGTGTTCATGGAATTAGTGCTCTTACTTTCACCACTGGGCATCTTATCGTTTGCTGAACTTTGTTTTTGGATATCCTAGATTCCACTGCGTTCTTTTGCTGCAGTTACAGTGGAAGAAAGGGAAAAGCCCTGGAAGCATGCTACTGTCTCTTACAATACAGCACAGTGTAACAAAGCAAACTGCAATGTTACTTGTACATATTTAATAAAAATACTAGTGATTAAAGATAATATTTACAAAGCAAAACATTTGATCTTTTTTTGGACTTTTGCTAGTTTAGATGAAATGAGTTTAGATAAGTTGCATTTGATAACTTGTGTAATTGACCCTAAATGAAATTTTTTCTACTAAGTGATGATACACAGAAATGCTGAAATTATCAGAGTCTAAGAGAAGGACTCCAATTACACCCACATTCAAAGACAGCAATATCCTGAGGTGGAGATCATGGTGATGTGACATATTTATGATCAGACTGTATACACTGCAAGACTGCAAGTAGAATATTTTGGGTTTGTAAAAATGTTCCTCATACTCTAGAGAAAGAGAAGGGCTCCTTTTCATTTTTTCTTCATCGAACCTTTATATATACTGTTATTCGAGGCTGGCATTTAGTAAGCATAAATGTGGCTGCACATTGTCCTTTGTTTCCCAGTGTTTCCCCAGTGCCTGAGACCATGTAAATTAATTGTATACTTATACTGAAGATAACAAGTTAATCCTTGAGACTGTAGTATGTTGTCTTGGCGTATTTTACCTTTTTCAGTGTTGCACGACAACTGTAAAATTGATGAATTTAAATTTGAAGGGTTGCACAGAGCACAGGGGGCTTGCTTCCCTGCAGAAAACACAACTTTGAACTGCACTTCTACTTTTTATGGCAAGCTTTCAAGGTTATGTGAGAGGAATCACAATGTGAGGGAACTCATTATAATCTTTCATAGCAGAAGTACTCGCTTCAGAAGATGAATGACGTACGTCTCTGTTGCGGGTCCACTTTTAAATGTCAAAATTCCAAAATCTCGACTTTTACAAAAATGTACCCAAAAAATCGAGATTTCAGAATCTCAATATTTAAAACTGGGTTAAAAAGACTTGGAATAAAGTGTTTGCAGGGGTGCAAGCCCCCCTGCAGCCCCCACAACCCCCTACTTAAATATACCAACTCCAAGATCGCACTACAGTGAAGAGAGCGGTAATGCTCCTGTTGCACTTACCGTTCTCTTCACTGTAGTGTGATCTTGGAGTTGGCATATTTAAGTAGAGGGGTGCAGGTGCAAACAGTTTGTTTTTCTTTATTTTTGTTTTTTTTAACCCAGTTTTAAATGTCGAGATTCTGAAATCTTGATGTTTTGGGTACATTTTTTTAAAAGTCGAGATTTCGGAATTTCGACATTTAAAAGTGGACCCCTCTGTTGCTGATCATAAGATAAAACATTCTTTCACTAACAATTTGCAGTCAAAACAAGTCAGGTAGCAACTTGAGTTATGACAGCAGTCTTTTTCTGTAGTGGCTGTACTTTCCACACTGTCAATTAAATATCTCTTTTATCTCCAATACTTTTCTTCTTTCTTTTTGAACACCACCACCTTCATTACAACCAAATAACAAATCAGCAACATTAATATTTACTGAATTTCCTTTGCACTTAATCCAGCTTGCAATACTCTACAAGTTTCCTTTTCCAAGAGTGGAAGAATGGACTGAACCGTGACCAACTGGAATTTTGTTTGGGTTATAAACTTGTTCAGAATACTGAGATCCAAAGTTGGCCTCCAATCCCTGTCTTTTTTGGCACTAAAAAGAATCTTGAGTAGACTCCAGATCCTATTTGGTCTGGTGGGACTGTTTGGATGACTCATTTTTAACACAGCTTTTTTAAATCTATGGCTGCTGATTCCCTTTGACTGGGTGGAACATCAGGAATATGTTTTTCAGGATTTGGGAAAGAACATCAGTGGGATTTTGTAACCTCTGGTGATTATCCTCTGCACCCAAGAATCTGTGGTTATGCAATGCCAGGCTGTGTGGTGCAGGGGAAAAACATCCCCCGACTGCTTTCAGAGGAAAGCAATCGGGCTGCTCTTCAGGAGCATAGGACTGTCCTGTGAAAGAATCTCTGGACCCCTGATTATGCAGGCCCCCTCTGTCTCTGCAGGGGCATCTTCCACTAGAGTTACTCCCTTTGACTCTAGGGGAAAACTCACCATGTGTGCCACGAAAAGGACCCTGAGACTTTTTGTGCCACATTTTTCCACTCCGCTGGTTCCTTGAATAAGGACGCTGGGGGGTGGAGCAATGTACACCTATGACAGACAGGGTTTTTCCGTCCTTCTCAGAACTGGCTAATGTGTCCTTCACTTTAGGGCCAAATAGGGATGATGCTTCCACATGAGCATTAAAGAAGGAAGACTTAAAGGGGTCTGTGAAATCACACAGCCACATCCAGGTGTGGCATCTCATGACTATGCCTGAACCCGCAGCTCTAGCCACCCCTTTGGTTGCATGGGATATTAACCACATGGACAAGTTAGATATAGATTCCAGGGTCGCTAGCTGTGAGGCAACTTTGTCGCGTACCTCATCAGACACTTGTCCTGCCAAGGTTCCAGAGATTTCAGAAACTAGATTTCTTTAGGGCCTAATAAAATGTGCCATACAGTTCAAGGACCTAATAGCGAAGGTTGAGGATGCAAACACTCACTTCCTAGTCGGTCCACTACCTGGGACTGCCTATTAGGTGGGTGGACCATCTGGCTCTCCTCTGCAAGCTCCTTTTTTGTGGCAGCCACCACCACCACAGCATCCACTGGAAGATCCTTAGACCAGTGTGGGTTCTCTTCCGGGGGTGGTAAAATTTTATCTAGTCTCTTTGGGATAGATTTGACGGTGTCATTATTCTTCCAAGGCCTCTGCACTATGAGTTGTATCATTTCGTCTGCAGGTGGGGGTCACCCAAGAGGAAGAGGGTCGAGCATGAAAAGCCTGCAGAAGGACGGACTCCTTGGAGGAAGGGTTGGAGGGCTTCCAATCACCCCTCTGTTTTAAGATTTCAAGGATGTCTCCAGAGGAGACATCTTCAGGGGGTGACCGTGGGGACCCTTCTCCTTCATCGCAGTCCATATCCTCAGTGACAGGCTCCTCAGGGGAGTCAATGTGCTTCCTCTTGCATGATTTCTTCCTTGGTCCTTCTTCGAGGGGGGGTTCTGTAGAGGACTCAGAAGAAGGGGCACCTTTCAATAGGGTCTCCTGAGGCTGTTGTGCTCGATGTCCCATAACGGTCAGTTGAGGCTGAGAAGGAAGAGTCATTGGGTAGTTCAACGTCGACTGTTTGCCAGAAGTGGGAAGTGCCCTTTCCATCATCTGGAACACAGGCCCACCTGAAGAGGGATGGGAGCCCGGAACCGAGAACAACAACCTCAGAACTGGGGTCACACCCCACTCCAGCAAACGAGTCCCCAGGGATGGAGTCTCAAGAAAAGCTGGTACCATGAGATCCCCTGGAACAGAGGACGGAGCTATAGAAAAAATCGGAGCCGCTCCCGGAACCAGAGAAGTCGCAGTCCAACCATGATCCTGAGAAAGCCTCAGTTCCAACTGAACTGAAGGCCAAAGGGACGACTCCAACACCATGGTGAGATCCACCAGTGGGACCATAGTCATGTGTACCAAAATAGACATCAGTTCCAGGGTCTTCGATGTCTGCTCTGCGGTCGAAGGAGGAGAGTAATCTGGAATCCTTGGAGAAGTACCCCCAACTCCAAATGGAAGGGGGGTTTTGGATGGAGTAGTAATCCCTCTAGCCATAAGCAACTGGTCAACAAGACACACCACTTCAAGTTCCGAGAGGCTCCTGGTTGATCTAGTGGATATTCCCGAGGGGGAGTTGGGCCACTCTAGGAAGGGGCTAAACTGTTGCCCTAGAAAGGGATCCACCTTCGGAGAATATCGGGTCCGAGGCACCAACGGCACCAAAGTCTCAGTGGAGGCTTGAGTAAGTGGGGTCAATTTTTCTCGGCTAGAAAAGGCTGTAGAATGTGTCATGGTTGGTGCCAAAGTTAAATCACTGGACAGCACCAAGGGAGACAAAATTTGGGACTGCATTGTCGGTGCCGTAGTACTCAGTGCCAAAACAGTAATCTGTGACAACGACACAACTTTAGTAGGTGGTGCCGTAGCAGTCATTTTCGGTGCAGTAGTCACTTTTAAATGTTTAGACTTTGGTTCCTCTGATTTTTTCGCTGGGTGAAGATGGAATCGAGTGCCATCTCTTTTTATGGGATTTGCTTGGAGGTGGTGAACCCTCTGACGCAGAGATAGCCTCTGAAAAAGGCATCTTAAGAAGGACTTTCAAAACAAGTTTGTCTTTCATTAAGAGTTCTGGAACTGCATCCATGACAAATATCACAGGGAGGCTGGACAGATAAATGAGGTACATTCACACAATACACACAAGAAGTGTGCGAATCAGAATTTGGCATTTTGCAGCCGCACTGGTTACACAGATGCTCCCTTCTTTTCTGACATGACTAAAGAAATGTAGGATAGAGGAAGATTTTTTTTTTTAATGGAGTAAGAGAGGAAGGAGGAAAATACCAACAACGGTAATAGAGAAAATTACCACATGGGTAAGGGAGAGGGGATACCAACAATGGTATTAGAAGAAACACATCAAAAAAGGTAACAAAGAGCAGTAAAGGAAGTAAAATGGTCTTTCCAAGAAATATGGTAAACTAGAGACTAACAAGAAAGTTGGAAAAGATTTTCAGAAAGTTAGAAAAATGTATTTATTTACCTAGGCTTAGTCGAGAGCTGGCTTGACATGGCTTTTCGGCAACACGGCAAACGAGATCTGAGATAACTGGGAGAAGGGCACTATGGGTAAAGCTTAGCTTGCGAGTTTTTGGTTGGCACGAGTTTGGTACAAGGCTGATTCAGTTCCGAGGATGGAACTGACACCCATCAGTAATGAATGAATGAAGATGAACAACACAGATGGAACATTTAGCAAACATTTTACTTAACTAATATCATTTAGATGTCAGTCTTTTTAGGTGCAATCATACTAAACAAGTTAATTAATTTTTAAAAGGTAACTATAACATCAGACATTTCAGACTAAAACAACTTAAAATAACAATGTTTGGGTCTTAAAACAACAATCTTTTTTCCATTTAAAAAGACTAATATCAAAAAGTAACATATACATTATAGAAGGCATACCCTCATTTCTGTATTACGTACAGCCAATAAGTCACTTACTGACCCCACCAGGTTCAGATTAGTTAAGAGCAGATTATCAGCGATTTCACTTTAGCATAATTTCACAAAACATCAACACTAACCATCAAGTGTTTCCTTATACGTTCACCAGAAAAGCGAACTATAACATATCCATCTCATAAGACCTTCTTGGCAATATGTGTTTCTCTTGAACATAATTTGTCTATCTGAGCAATCATGGCTATCTTATCTTCTGACATATACTTGTTTGAGTAGAAGGTATACTTTGTTGCCTCAGACTTAATATCTGAAATAGCAGGCAAACCAATCTCTTCAATAAACTTACCCAAATGTTGTCCTAAAGAAGGTAAATGCTGTGCTCTGACTCAGCTTCTAACCTCTGATATACGTGTTATTGCATGGCACTTCCCCAGATAAAGAATTATACCATGTTGAAGGTAATCATGTTCCTCATTATTCTTCAATAATCTTTTTGAGTTATACCTGGAGGGAAGTAAACACCCCATATCACAGTATCTGACCCTTCCCTCCCCTCCTCTCTCAACTTTCAAACTACCCCCCTCAGTTTTTAGTACATTTGTTCTTCAGTACTTCTGTCAGTCTATTACCAAACTACTCTGACAATTACTCTAGGCTGTCTAGTTGGGTCTATATTAAATAATGGAAGGACCTCATTGTCAAATGGCATTTCATTGGAAATGCCGTTCACTGAATACTGCTCTTGTGGGGGCTGCCCCCCCCCCGCTAATTATATATACCAATTCCGAGATAACACTACAGTAAGGAGAGGGCAAATTGTCCGATCTTCACTGTATAGTGATCTCAGTATGAACAGTTCAACGAATGGTGTGTTCAACGTAAGAGCACCGAGAATGCCATTCGCTGAACTGAATTTCCGATGATTTAATATAGACCTTTCTGTTGCCCAATAATGCTTTCACAGTATTACTTTCACTCACTGTTTTCAGTTTGCTGCTTCTGACCTATTAATTTCACTCCTCTGCTGTACCTCTCCAAGCTCACGTCATCCAGTTTGTCTCGGTCTTACAATTTCTATGTCACATCTACTAGCAGTACTCTACTGCTGCTGTTAACTAACGTTTACCTTATTCATCACTTGCTATACCCAGATTGGTTGGCTTATGTTTTTTCACTCCCAGTCTAGTTCTGAACTTTTACCTACCTATCTGAAAATCTAATCTACACTTATTTAAGATATTAACTCTTGCAATAATTTGCTATTTTGATATGTTTCAAAAGCAATTATAACCTAATACCTAATTATATACAAGTGTATGAAAAGGTGGAGGAAGACACTATTAGAAGAGCTAAGGAGGAATATAAAGAATTAATTAATAAAAGGTATAGGTTAAGGTATTTTTCATTTGAAGATGTACAGTATAAATTTAAAGTTCAGGATTATTCTAAGGCCAAATTCTTTTGTGTCCCTAAAATTCATAAAAGTGTAGTGGATCCACCAGGACTCCTTATAGTCTCGGCATGTGGCTATTATACACACAATTTAGCGTGTTTTTGCATGATTATTTTTTCCCAGTAGTAGAAAAATTACCATCTTATATAAAGGATGTATTTGATTTTCTAGGAAAAGTGAAAGATATAGTATGGGAGGAAGATATGTATATGATAGTGACAGATGTAGTGAGTTTATACACGAATATAAAATATCAGGATGGCTTAAAAGCTCTTGAATTTTTTCTGGGGGATACTCCAGTAACACAATATATATTGGAACTGGTGATGTATTGTTTGAAGAATTCTACTTTTGAGTTCAATGGTAGCCCATATAGACAATTGAGTGGTACAGCAATGGGAGCAGCTTTTGCCCCCATGTATGCTAATATATTTATGGGTTTCTTTGAAAGGGAGTATATATATATATATATATATATATATATATATATATATATATATAAACAAATTTATTTAAACAGTATAATTTTCATCTGCAAGGGTGGCAAAAAGGAAGTAAAATAATTTTTGGACAAGTTGCATGATAACGATTATGGAATAAGCCTTGATGGCTTACAGATAGGGAACAGAGTTGATTATTTAGATGTTTTGTTGGAGGGAATAACAGGAAAAAATCTGAGAAACATTACACATAGAAAATTTAGTGAATCTAGCCATATATTACATGGCAAAAGTTGTCACCCACCACACATTATTAAATCTATACCCTACGGGGAATTCATGAGGGTTAAGAGATTATGCAACAATTCTGACGATTTGAGGAAGGTAGTGAATGAGACGTATAAAAAATGTTGTAGTAGAGGGTATAATGAAAAAAAGGTACAAGAGAGTATGGACAGAGTTTTTAAGACTAATAAAAGAACAGATTTTAAAATGCATGGAGAACAAAGACAGCAGTTCTCTTTTCAGCAGGGGCAAGAAAATATTTATTTTGTATCTACATATTTACTGTTTTCAGAAAGGTTATCAGAATTGGTTAAGTGCACATGGAGTATGTTGGAAAAAAAAAGGTGTAAGTTTTAAAAAGGAAAAAAGTCAGTTTTTCATACAGGAGGGGAAGAAGTATTAGGGATTTCCTGGTACATGGAACGTTTCAGATGCCACTAGTGGAAAAGCATAAAGAAATTCCTAGTAAAGGTACATACCCATGTGGGAAATGTGGGATATGTAAATATATAACTAAGGAATTTAGAGATGTAAATGAAAAAAGCTTTCAAGTAAATGAGGTGTACAATTGTCAAAATCAATGCATTATTTACCGTCTTAAATGCCCATGTGGAAAATTTTGTTGGGGAAAGTAAGAGAGCCTTTTCCAGTAGATTAAAAGAGCATGTAAGGGATATAAAAAATAATAAACAAACCAGCCCAATGGCTATATATTTCAATCAACATCATGAGGAAATCCTCAGGGCTTACAAGATACAGTTTTAGATGAGGTGTATGAAATGAATAACTTGGCTCCTGCTGAAGTTAAAAAAATGTTGAGAAAAAAAGAAACCACATTGATTTTAAAAATTGACACACTTAGCCCCAAGGGGCTTAACCAAGAATGTAACTGGAAATGCTTGCTGTGATTGATTTGAACTGAGCAATTGCTTAATTGTATAATTGAATAATTAATGTATATAGGGGTATATAAATGTGAGGAAAAGTTTGAAGGATTTGTACTCTGTAAAGGCTAGCAGAGCCGAAGTGCTAGAGAGATCAGAACTGTGTTTTTACACAACAAATTGTTTTTTTTATATATCGCTGGCTTACTTTGTGGTTATAATAATTTCTTGGTCAAGGAGAGGAGCAGAGTGGAGTGGTTTGAGTAGCAATTATATACCTGTTGTATTTTTCACTGCTATCTTTTTTTTTTTTTTTTCCCTTACTGTGTATGAGCATGTCTTCAAACATTTTGTATACATTATTTTACTCTGCTACTAGTACATTTTAGGATAAGGTTATGTGTACCCATTCTATACTGCTTTATTGTTGACATTTTTATTGTTTGTCATGCTAATTGTGGTGCTTTTCTCCCCGGGCCTCCAATGAAAATGGGCTAATTATTCTCAGCCCAGTGGATAATCCTGGTAAACAAATGTAAAATAAATAAATAAATAAAAATAGCATCACCCCCTTACATCTTGCTCCACAAAATGTGGAAACTGCTCCTCATTTTCAATATCTTTTTATCAGAACATTATGCTCTTGTTCATTCAGAAGTATTTTTTCAGAGCTACAATCGAGCATTCAAGCTTCTATAAGTAGCGAAATATTCAATTATTCAACTGATTTGGTGAGTTCATTTACATTCCACATTACAAAATGAATCCGCTCTATAAGAAAAATCATCTGTAACAATCAGTATAAGCTTACATATTGTAGATCAGAGCGTGTGTATGTACCTTTAAGAAGGATTTCCAGATGTAAGCACGTGCATATAAATACTGAGCACATGCAAGCAGCAGTGCCATTTTGAGAGAACAGCCAGAGTGTTAACATGTGTGAGTGTGGTAGTCAGTCTGTTTATAAGTTTATTTAACTTTAAGTTACAAAACCTCATTTCTGATGTGTTTGTGTGAAATAAAGCTGCTTGAACCTTGAACTGAGGCCACAAATATTTGCCTGTTTTATCCTGACCAGACCAGTGGCATAGTGTCAGAACTAGGATTAGAAGAACAGCTTCTTCAAGCTATGAGGTGCAGAGTTGAAGGCAGTTCGAGCTGATTGAGGAAAACAGAGCTCAGACAAACAAAAAAGGGCCAGAAATTAGCTAAAAGTAAAGAAAACTGCACAAATGATTTATCTGGCAAAGAAAATGAAACTGAGCACTTAGAAGGCACAAAACCCATTATTAATCAAACATGTAGCACAAAAATGTATTATTAAGCAAATGAAAGGCACAAACCACATTATTAATTAAATGAAATCTTCGAAACCATGACATTTGATAAAATTGGCAGAACTATTCGTATGGGGCTCAGAATTACCTTTGGTTTGCATAACAAGCATGTTTAGAGTAAAAAGGGCACAAAAAAGTACAATGAGCATGATAAAAGCTTAAAAAGGCATAACGAGTACAATAAAATGGCAAATTAAGCTTAAAGAGCAAGGAGACTCCATGTTTTTTAGTAAAACACCGTGTATGGGCACAAAATACTACTTCGCCTTGACTGAAGCCATTCAAAGCACAACTGGAACTGTTAGAAGTATCTCAGTGCAAAGTGTTTGCAGAGTGTGTGCTTTATGGCAGTGCAATTATTTCAAAGAGTTTGCTGTGTGCAAAGTACAGTTATATTGCAAAGTGCAGTCAAAGTACAGCCATTTCGAAAAATTTCTTATACTGTGTGCATTTATTCGCAGAAAGCCACCACTTCAGAGTGTTTCTTACACTGCAGTTATTTTGCAAAGTACAGCCATTTTGAAATATTCTTGTGATGTGTACAGTTTATTTGCAAAGTGCATTCATCTCAAATTGTTCCTTACTCTGAGCTTTTTCCATTGTATACAGTTTATTCGCAAAGTACAGTTATTTTTAAGTATTTCTTGTCCTGATAAGGTGTGGTTTCATAAAGTGCAGTGATTTTAAAGTGTTCTTGTGCTACGTAGACTTATTTGGCAAAGTGCAGTTATTTCAAAGAGTTTGTTGTGCTACTGGGCATATTTACAAGTCCTGGCACATATATTTATGTGTTTATGTTCGTACATGATTTCAAGCACCTTCACCACTGTGTGTTGAGATGGCAGAAGCATTTCGCAGACCAAGTCAACTTGTGCTTAATCATAGTATAGCAGAAAATTGGAGAGTATTTGAGCAGAAATACGATATTTTCATGCAAGCAGCTTTTTCCTGACAAAGACACATGTACGAGGGCATTCATTTTGCTTAACTTAGCTGGGTCAGAAGCCACTGAAAGAGAGCGTTCATTTGTTTATGCACCAGAAGTATAAGCAGAAGAGGGGGCAAACCATCATATTGTGGTACTGGCTGAATCCAGGGAGGACCCTGAGTGCTTAAAATGTAAATTTAGAGAAATGTACAACCCCCAGACAAATGTTACATTAGAGAGACACTTATTTTATATGAGAGACAAAAAGCCAGGTGAAACTTTTGCAGCTTATATTACTGACTTGAGAAACAAAGCTAAAATGTGCAGATTTGGTGATTTGAAAGATGAGCTGATAAAGGACAGGCTTATGTGTGGTGTACCGTGTTAACAGTGCTGCAGTAAGAAAGATTTTGCTTCGTCACAGTGATTTAATGTTAAGCAAAGCCATAGAAATTTGTCAAATCCATGAGCTTACGGAAAGGCACACAAGTATGTTTACAAGTGATAAGAGCATGGTTTCTGCAGCCTCTAGAGCAAGCGTAGACAGCATGCAACATATAGCAAGCAAAACAGGCCTAAGCACATAGCAGCAGAAACCCCTGTGGGTATGGCAGCCTGATCCCATAGCTTTCTAGTAAGTTCCAAGACTAGCTCTGTATAAAGGGCATGTTCAGTGCAGTATAAGAATGAGTCAGCAAAACCCAAGTCAAGTCTTATTGTTAAATGTCGTAATTGCAAAAAAATAGCAAGTTGAGCATATAGAGAAATGCAACCCTATTTTCTATGTAGATTGTGTATCAATGGCATACACCTCAACCTAGAAACATAAAAAATCTGGACAAAGACCCATGAAAAATAGGTACAAATCTGTATGCTGATTAACATACAATTTACATACATAATTATGTAACTTCATCCACACCAATGGAATTGTGGGATACCAACTTTTAAATGCAAACTGAAGAACAGAAAACCAAAATATGGCCCTCAGTGCTCAGACCCTGTAATACATGGTAAAGTACAGTTTTGTACCTACCATAAATGTAGATGTTCGAGTGCTCATACAGCTACAGTCATAACAGATGGGGGTTATCCTGCCGTCAGGCGGGTCCTCGGTCGGCCGAATTCCAAAGTCTAGGTCCGGCGTTGGTTGTCGTCACTTCCTCCCTGACGTCAATGCAGCAGGGGTATAAAAGAGGCAGCCAACGCCATTTTCTTCAGTTTTTCTTGCCCCAGATGTCAGGTGCCCCCAGAAGGAAGGCAAACATAATGTTATGCAAAAATGCAATGTTGATAAATCAAAAACAGTAGTTGCAAGCAAATACACCATAAAAGAGTACCCCAAAGGGTTATATGAAAAGGGTTAGTCATAAGGCCTGTCCTAAGAGGGGTTGGAGGGAGAGAAACCTGGACTGCAGCTGTATGAGCACTCGAACATCTACATTTATGGTAGGTACAAAACTGAACTATGCTCATCGTGCATACAGCTGCAGTCATAACAGATGGGTAGAATCCCAAAGCTAAGTAAGGGTGGTAGGCACTAAGTGGAACTAGGAGGGGCTAGGATGCCCTGCAGGACTGCTGTGGCAAAGCCCGCTCTAGATTTAGAGTATAGTGGGAGGTGATAGTGCTTGGAGAAAGTGTGCACTGAACTCCAGGTGGCTGCTTCCAAAATATCCTTAGTAGGGACCCCCCTGAGGAAGGCTGCAGAGGCAGCTGTGGCTCTGGTGGAGTGGGATCTGATGCATGCAGGCACAGTTTTTCCATGAAATGAGTAACAAAAGCGTATGCAGTGGGCTATCCATTTTGAAATTGTCTGTTTGGAAATAGCCTTTCCTTGAGGACCTGCAGCATAGGACACAAAGAGTTGCTCAGATTTCCTGAATGGCTTTGTCCTGTCCAAATAATAACAAAGTTGTCTGTGAATGTCCAAGGAATGTAGTAGTCTTTCCCCTTTGTTCTGTGGATTAGGATAAAAGGTAGGTAAGTGGATAGTCTGATTCAAAGCTACACTGGATACTACCTTTGGCATAAAGGTAGGGTTGGTTCATAAGGAAACTCTGTCCTGATGGAAAATGATGAATGGTTGCACAGCCATGAGGGCCTGTAGCTCCAAAACCCTGTGAGCTGAGGTGATAGCCAGAAGAAAGGCTGTTTTCCATGACAAGTACTGTAACTCTGATGAAGAAGCTGGCTCGAAGGGAGGAAGGGTCAGCTTTTCCAATATGAAGTTGAGGTCCCAAGCAGGGACTGGTAGTTTCCTTGGAGGTTTTATATTCTTTGCCCCTCTGAGGAACTGCCTTAAGAGAGGATGAGAGAATAGAGGAGGATCTGTGTTGTATTGTGCAGAAATGGCTGAAGCGTGGATCTTGATGGAGGAGAAGGAAAGTCCATTGTTTAACATCTCAGCTAGGTACTGTAAAATTTGAGGTATATTTATTACCCAAGGATTCTATCCCTTCTTTTGATTCCAGGCACAAAATCGTTTCCATTTGGCGGAGTAGGCCTTTCTAGTAGAAGGTCTTCTGGCTTCCAAGATGACATCCTGCACCTCCTTGGAGAGGAGAAACTGTTGTGAAATCAAGGAATTCTCCATGCAGCTAGATTTAGAGTTTTGAGATGGCTGTGAAGAGTTTTGTAGTTGTGCTGGGACAACAGAAGAGGGACTAGAGGTAGGATCCATGGTGGGGAATGTGTCAGGCTCTTCAGGAGCGGATACCAGTGTTACCTTGGCCAGTCTGGAGCAATGAGAATCATTTTCAGCCTCTCTGCTCTGGCTTTTAATAGAACTTTGGGCAGCAGAGGAAGAGGCGGGAAGGCATAGACTGTCAATGTTGCCCAATTGAAGGAAAGTGCATCCACTTTCCAGGCCTGTGGATGATAGGTCCTTGAACAAAATTTTTTCAACTGGGCATTTCTGTGTGTAGCAAAGAGATCTATGTCTGGCTGTCCCCATGCCTGAGTTATCTTTGTGAAAATTTGAGGATGCAACTTCCATTCATGTGGATCTGTCATATTTCTGCTTAGGTTGTCTGCCAGTGTGTTTTCCTTCCCTGGCAGGAATTGTGCCTGTAGTTGAATTTTCAATTCCAGTGCTGTGTTCCATTGGGTCATGGCCTGCCTGCACAGGGGGTATGAATGAGTTCCCCCCTGTTTGTTTATGTACCACATCACTGTGGTGTTGTCTGTCCTTATCAATAGCTGGCCTGGATGCAGTAGGTCTTTGAAGGTCATAATAGCCTTTTGCACGGCTAGCATTTCCTTTTGGTTGATGTGAAGGAGCTTCTCTTTTCGTGCCCATTTTCCCTGAATGCACTGATTTGTCATGTGTGCTCCCCAGGCGTAGTCTGAGGTGTCTGTTGTGATGATTTGAGTTGCTTGAGGTACACAGAAAGGAATACCTGTGTTTCTTTGGCAAGCTTGAGCCCACCACATAAATTCCTTTTGAAGGCATGGAATGAGTGGTATAATTGCTTCCAGGCTGTGGCTGTGTTGAGACCATAAGTTTTTTAGGTACCATTGAAGTTTCCTCACATGCAGCTTTGCACATGGGATAAGTAGGATGAAAGATGCCATGAATCCCAGAGCCTGCAGGACTTTCCTTGCAGTTAGCCTGGTGTAAGTTGCCATTTTTCTGAAGTATTGAGACAGTTGCCCTTGCTTGTCTGGCGTGAGGTAGGCCATCTGGGTGGTTGTATCCAAGTTGGCACCCAGGAAAATTATTTGTTGAGAGGGTATTAGTTTTGATTTCTTTTTGTTGACTGTGTATCCCAGGAAGTTCAACAGTTTTATTACAAATGCCAGGTGCTGCAGTAGTATGTCCTTGCTGTCCGCTTGGATCAGGCAGTCGTCCAGATATGGGTAGATTTGTATCCCTTGTAGTCTGCAGAAGGCGATTACTGATGCCAGGCATTTCGTAAACACTCTGGGTGCAGTAGATAAGTCAAAGGGCAATGCAGAGAATTGGTAATGGGTTGAACCTGCAAGAAATCTGAGGTATCTTCTGCAATCTTGTCTGATAGGGACATGCAGGTATGCCTCCTTGAGGTCCAATGTTACCAGCCAAGACTCCTTGCCCAGCATGGGAAGAAGCTGCTGTAATGTGAGCATCTTGAATTTTGGCACCTGTAGATATGTGTTTAGGATGGATAGGTCTAAGATAGGTCTCCAATCTTTGTCTTTCCTTGGTACCAGGAATAGTCTGGAATAAAACCCTTGACCTTGTTCTTTTGCAGGTACCTCTTGAATTGCTTTCATGTCCATGAGAGCTGAAATTTGTTTTTGTGCCTCTGCCCTTTGATTTTGTGGCAGGTTTGGCATGCCTCTCATTTTTGGAAGGGTGTGAAAATGGAACCTGTAGCCTCTGTCTATAATGTCCAGAATCCATTTGTCTTTTGTAACAATATGCCAATTTTTGGGGAATAATGTCAGTTTTCCGCCCAAAGGTGCTGCCATTAAAGCTTGGCTTGGCAGGTGTAGGGGGAAGTCATTGTGTCTGCTTTCTAAAAGACTGTGATCTATCTTCTCCACCTCTTGGGGTTGGTGCTTGCCACTGTCTGGCTCTGAAAGATCCTTGAGGTTGCCCTCTACCCCTTGGATGCCTGTATCTGCCTCTTTGAGGTCTGTCCATGGCTGGAAAGGACCAATTTTTTGAAGGCCAGTTTCTGCTGAAACGTGGAGGCTGTACCTGCAGGAAATCTTTCACTGTTTGCATTGATTTCGCTTTTTCCTCCATTTTCTTTAGCACCTCCTCTGCTTTAACATCAAACAATACATCTTTTTGAAGAGGTGCATCTAATAATGTAGCTTTGACATGATCTGGTAAGGTTTGCTCTTTGAGCCAAGCATGCCTACGTATAACAGACCCTGTAACAGCAGCTCTACATGAGGCCTCTAAAGCATCAAAACCACACTGCAAGGTATGTTTACCCACTTGCTCTGCACCATGCAACAAATCCTGCAACTCTTTTAAATCTGGTTGTTCTGGTTGTGTCATTTTGCTTTTCAGCTGAGATATCAAAAACTGTTGATACTTTAACATATGGAACTGACAGTTTAATGCCCTCATGGTTAAAGTGGCCGAGGTGTACACCTTTTTCCCCCACCTTTCTAAAGATCTGGAATCTCTCTCTGAAGGTAATGGGTTTTTAGCAGTGGAGGCCTTAATTCCCATGGGACCCTGTGAAATAGTTTCTGGGTCAGCAGTATGGCTTTTATATAGGAACTGGTGAGAATCAGGAACCCGGTAATACCTGTCTGGTTTAACAAGAGCTGGAGGCAAAGAATCAGGATTAAGGCTGGCTTCTGTGTACACATCATCCAATATATCTAAAACAGGAGGGATAGCCAGAGGCCTATGCTGGGGGAGCAGAAGAAATTCCCTGAGCCTTTTCTTGGAATCTGAGTAATCTTGGCCTTCCCAGTGAAAGTGTTCCCTCAATGTATGCAGGGTTTCCCCAAAAGAGAAGTCCTCAGGACGGAAGACCAAGGGAATAGACTCCTCTGCATCAGAGTCTTCGAATGGAGAATAGGCACAATCCTGGTCCTCAGATAGTTCTGAGGTAATAGAAGCTTGATCTGAGGAAGGGTAGTCTTCCTCTAATCTGGGCCTTTTGTCAGAGGGGGGTTGAGAACTCCTGATAAGAGTAATCAAATCCTCAGCCATTTTAAGCATCTGTTTTTTAGGTATGGTGCCTTGAGAGGGTGTCAGAGGAACCTGTTTTTTGGTTTTCATGGCTGTTTTATATTTAATGAAGGCTTTAATAGAGAAGGAGGAAGGCCTGAAGACCCCTTGAGAAATGGCAGGCCTGTCTAAATTCTGAGTTTCCCCGCCAGGAGTGGCGTCGGTATCTGTAGTAGGAATGGGGGCCGAGGAGCCTGCGACCTCGGGTACTGAAGACACTGGTAATGCATTGTCATCGGTACTCAGGGGCTGCGTAGGCGCCTCGCTGAGTACCAGAGAACCGGTAGTCGGCCTTAGCGTGGTATCAGTCGGTGGTGCGGTCCTCGTATGCCAGTCCTTATCTTTGCGTTTTTTGCTCAAAACTGGAGTCGGAGTATCCGACGGCATAATATAATTACATTTTTTGCCAAAAAAGTGAAGGGCGAACTCCGCCAGACGCTTAATAGTGCGTTTGTTGAATCTAGCACAAAAACGGCAGGCCGAGACGTCGTGGTCTGGGCCTAAGCAAGGTATACAGTAAGAGTGGAAATCCTTATGCGGTATTTGCTTCCCACATGAAATGCAATTATTAACTTTGTCTGACATCGGTCTGAGGCAAGAAAAGTTTCCCCAACGGGGTACTTAGCTTTCAAGAAGACTTCGGCTGAAATACTTTTGTAAATCTCAGGAGCTGGCCGACCGGCACTTGCGAACTGCTTCTGCTTCGGGCACCGCGCGGCAAGAAAGACTGAAGAAAATGGCGTTGGCTGCCTCTTTTATACCCCTGCCGCACTGACGTCAGGGAGGAAGCGACGACAACCGATGCCGGACCTAGACTTTGGAATTCGGCCGACCGAGGACCCGCCTGACGGCAGGATAACCCCCATCTGTTATGACTGCAGCTGTATGCACGATGAACATCCATTTTTTTTAAATATGTAGCAATGATGTTTACTGGGAAGGGAGCAGATGATGAACCCTAGGATTTTGTTTTTGGTGACTTGCAGTACGTGGGTTTTGTGGTAAAAGTAGGGCATTAAATGGTAGGCAATATTCTAATCTTAGCAGAAGAATATTATAATTTGCTAGGACCCCCAAAAGTCATTCTCCATGGCCTACCAATCAGTGGCATAGTTAGATTTTGTGCCGCCAGGGGCTGTCTGAATTTGCCTCTCTCCTCACCTCACAAAATCATGGTCAAATGGGGCCCCCATACATAGCCCTCCCTGCTGCAGCCATTCCAATGTCCCATTACTTGGCTATTTCGCTCCATGATCTACCATAAACAGTACAATGTGCATACTGCTTTACTTCTACAATGATTACTTGGATTTCATTTAAAACAAGAAGTTATGTACTCACCATAACGTTCGATGTATGTAGTCCATCTCGCCTTACATTCTTACCCCTGGGTTCGGAGCCGAACCTTGGCTCCGACTCCGCCATATTCTAGCTCAAAGTCTTCAATTGGCTCATGGCTAAGAGGTATCCCAGATCCCAGATCTTGTTTGCTGCAAGCACGCACACATTGAGAAGAACAACAACCCCAACAGAAAGGACTACTGATACCTAGAGACTATACCTCCAGGTCTTCAAGGAGGGGGTAGGAAGGGGAGTTAGTAAGAATGTAAGGCAAGATGGACTACATACATCGAACATTATGGAGAGTACATAATTTCTTGATGTTATGTAGTCCAATCTCGCCTTCATTCTTACCCCTGGGACAGCGCCCCTAGCACCTTGATCTTGGGTGGTTCAGTGAAAAATACTCTTGAGCACTGTGGAACCAAAGGAAGATCTGCCTCTAGAGACCAGATGTAATTTGTAGTGACTAATAAAAGTATGAGGTGAAGCCCATGCTGCTGCAGCACAAATATTATCCACAGACATCCTAGCCTGAAATGCAGTTGAGGTAGCCACAGATCGTGTAGAATGAGCCTTCACTTTAAAGGGTAATTCTTTGCCATTGGAAGCATAAATGAAGGAGATGCAATTGAAAATCCAGCGAGACAAGGTTACTTTAGAAACAGGAACCCCAAGTCTAGTGTCTGAAAACGAGACAGTTGATCTGATTTCCTGAAATCTTTTGTCCTATGTAAATAAAAACGCAATTGTCTATGAACGTCTAGCTGAAGAAACTTAAATTCTGCCTTGTTAGAAAATTCAGGAAAAAACATAGGCAACTCAATGGATTGGTTGATATTGACAATAGAAGCAACCTTTGGAATAAAGGAAGGACTGGTTCTTAAGGAGACCCTGTCTTTGTGAAACACCAAATAAGGTGGCTTAATCGATAAAGCTTGGAGCTCAGAGACCCGCCTAGCTGAAGTTATGGCTACCAAGAATACTGTCTTCCATGACAAGAATCTAATGTCACACACAGCTGCGGGCTCAAAGGGAGTCTAGGTGAGCTTCTGTAATACAAAATTGAGGTCCCATGGCATTACTGGATCAAAGACTGTAGGGTGGAGTAACATTGTCCCTTTCAGAAAGGCCCTACAAAGCCTATGAGCCATAAACTTGGGCTCATTAGCAATGTGAAAGGTAGAAATCTTTGCCAGCTGCACTTTAATGGTTGCAGCTGACCCCTGACTGAACAGTTGAGAAAGAAATTCTAATATTGCCAAAATAGGGGTTGTATAAGGATCAATATGTCTTTCACTGGCCCAAATGGAGAATCTCTTCCACTTACTGGAATACATTTTCCTGGTAGAAGGCTTGTGGGAAGATGACAGAATGTGGACCACTTCCAGGGAAAAATCATGAAGCCTGACTAAGGATGGAACTGGAGCAGCCAAGCTGTCAACTTGAGGGTCTGGATGGAGGGATGGAACTGTCTTGACATATGAGTCAGCAGATCTGGATCTGGGTCCAGAATCCAGGGATCGTCCATTAGATAGGGTTGAAGGAAGGGAAACCAAATCTGACGAGGCCAGTGTGTGGCAATCAGGATCATTTTGCTTCCCAAAGACTGTACTGCCAAACTTGAACTGCCTCTCTGTAAAGGGGGTAAGATTTGGTTCGTCCCTGCTTGTTCAGATACCACACCACTGACATGTTGTCTGAGTGGATTGCAATTGTCCCTAGAGGGAAAAAGCTCTGAAGTGCTTGCAATGCTAATAGCACTGCTCTCATCTCCAAGACATTGATATGCAAATGGGTCTCGTGATCCTGCCACGTGCCTTGGACTGTCCTGCCGAGATAATGGTCCCCACCCGATCTGAGAGGCATCCATGGTCATCGTGGCAACTGTAGAAGATGGGACAAAGGGCTTGCCCAAGCTGAGATTGCTGGCCCGAAGCCACTAGCATAGATCCTGCTTGCACATGTCTGTAATCAGAATAGAATGGGAGAGTGGAAGATACTGTAGTGACCATTGGACGAAAAGCAGCCACTGAAGAACCCTCATGTGTAGTCTGGCAAGGGAACTAGCAAGATCGTGGCTGCCATGGTCCCTAATAACTTGAGGACCACTTTTGCCTTGACCTTCCTCAATGGTAGTAAGGTGTAGACCTGCTGTTGTAGAGCCTGAATTCACTCTTCTGATAAGAAGGCCCTCATGAGCACCATAACTAGTTCGGCGCCGATAAAAGTGACATTCTGCAAGGGCAACGAGGCAGATTTTTCCCAATTCAAAGTAATTCCTAACCTTTGGCACAGTGTAATGGTGGCATCCTTGGTCTGTAACAGTAGACGCCTGGCGGTGGCAGAAAGGAGACAGTTATACAGGTACGGAGACACTTGGAATCCCTGACATCTCAAGTGAGCCGTTACCACTGCCATGCATTTGAACATCCTGGGGGCTGTGGTGAGACCAAAGGGCAGAGCGCGAAACTGAAAATGACTGTCTCCCAGCCAGAAGCATAGATGACTTCTTGATGCCCTGTCCATCTTGATATGGTAGTAAGCATCTTTGAGGTCAATGGAGCACATCCACATGTCTTTCCCTAACAGAGGGAGTATTGACTGTAAGGTGACCATGCGGAACTTGGGACTTTTGTACATGTAGGTTCAATCGGCTGAGATCCAAGATGGGTCTCATGTCCCCTGTTCTTTTCGGCACTAAAAAGAATCTGGAGTAAGTCCCTAATCCTACCTGGTCTGCGGGGACAGGCTGGATGGCTTTCTTTGAAAGCAACTTTTTTATTTTTAAAGTTGCAGAATCCCTGTGACTGGGTGGAACGTCTGGAATTGGTTGGCAGGGAAGGAGAAGAGAAGGGAATATGATAACCTCTGGAAATTATCTTTAATACCCACTCACCTTGGGTGACATCTTGCCACACTTCTGGGAATAAAGAAATGTGACCCCCGACCAGCTCCAGAGACACACAGTCGAGCCTCCCTTCAGGAGCGCTGGTTGGGAAAACTGCGAAAGGAATCATGGTCCCCCCTGGTTATGTGGGCCTCCTTTGCCTCTAGGGTGGCATCTACCTGAATTTTCACCCCCTCCCCTGCCTCTAGAGGGGGGATCACTTTGTGCATCCTGAAAAAAAACTCTGCGACTTCCTGAACCACATTTTCCCACCCTTCTGGCCCTTGGGGTAAGGTCTAGAAGGCATGGAAAAATGGACTCCCATGGTAGACAGGGTTTTTCCTTCCTGCTCGCACCTACTGAGAGTGTCCTTCACCTTGGTTCCGAATAACGATGAACTGTCAAATGGGGGCATTGGTGAATGTAGACTTGAAGGCCTCCGCAAAATTATACAGGCGCATCCAGGAGTGTCTCCTAAGAGAGACTCCGTAACACGCTACCCTGCTCGCTCCGTTGGCTGCGAATGAGATCAGCCTCATGGAAGAGTTGGTAAGGGAATTTATGGTAGACAACTCTGCACTGACCTTCTGTGCCACGGCATCAGAAACATTACCCTGCAGAAAATCTCCTAGCTCTTTTAGGAGGTCTCTCTGGAGCCTTGTAAAATGCATCAAGTAGTTTAGTGACCACAGAGTAAAGGCTGCTGAGGTAAACACATGCTTCCCATACCTGTCCATGGCCCAGGACTCCTTGTTAGGCAGATGGACGGTAGATGAAATTTTAGCAAGTTCCTTCTTGGTGGCTGCTGCCACCACCATGGCATCTACTGGAACACCTTTTGTCAGATAATCCTTGTCTGTGGGAGAGGACAAAAACTTATTGGGTCTCCTAGGGCTCGGTTCCACAGTGTCAGGAGTTTCCCACACCTTTCGACAGATGAGATCTAGTAGCTCATCGAAAGAAAGGGGAGAGACCCAGGAGGAAGAAGGTTGAGACCCGAAAGCCTTCAGGAACACCGACTCCTCATCAGAAGATGATTTGGAGGGCCAGCAGCTTCTCTGCTTCAATATCTCAAGGATATCTGAAAAAAAGATATCTTCAGAAGACGACTTGGGGGACCCCTCTGACTCCTCGAGGTCTGTGTCCGACGTGAGAGACTCATCCGGGGAGTCGACGTGTTTCCTCTTACATAATCTCTTTCTGACGGACTCTTCAGGTAAAAACTCTGGAGAGACATCAGAAAGTTGGGGACCACTCATGGAGGTATCCTGAGGCCTTGGGTCTCCACTGTCCAGGGATAGAGGGTGATCTGAAACTGACACTGGTGCCAGAGGGGGCAGAGTATCTGTGCCATAGGACACAGCTGACAACCTGGCCAGCATGCACCTCATAACCTCGAAGGCTGATCCCTCCAGCTCTGAAGACCGAATAACCATAGGGGATACGGTAGCAACCCTTGGTGCTGAGGAGATGAGGTCCGAAGCAGATGTCGGGTCCAAGCTCACCCAAGCCGAAGCACCGAGAGGAAGGCTCGGAACAGATGAAGATCGATCCTCCCCCTCCCCCTCGGGTCTGACCGGGGAACTGTGGACCCCTGAAGCCGTGGACGGAGCCGACAGGGTCAGAGTGGAAATCAGAACCGAGAGGCCAGGCGAAGCTACTAGAACCAACCTAATGGAACCCGAAAGAACTGACAACTCTGGCTCCAAAGGCCAAGAAAGGCTCGGAGGAGGAACAACAAACGATGAAGGGGCCATGGTCTCCGGAGCCGAAATCAATTTGGCCAGCACCGATGACTGAAGCAGGTTCTTCACCACTCTATCAACATCTTCATCGGAAAGAGTCCTTGAGGACCTGGAGGATATAGTTGGAGATCTGGATCTCCCTACAGAGGGAGACTTACGTGAAGGAGAACCCAGTCGAACAACTGGAGACTGGCTCCGAAAGGCTGGGAGCCAATACAGACTTACTCAATACACCACCTTCTGTCGGCATCGAAACCAATGGAGCTGAAGAAGGAGAAGCTGTTCTAGCAACTTTCTCTGGCGGCTCCGAAGAAACAGACGAAGAGCGCTTCTTAGCAGTCTTTTTGTCCTTTTTGGCTGGAGAGGATATGGCACTGGAAGACTTAACCAAGTCTTCCTCGAAGGAGTGTTTAAGCAGTCTTTTCAGAATGAGCTTGTTCTTCCTCTCTGTAGTACGCGGGGACTGAAGGAATGACAAAACAAGCAGGACTCCTGGAGGTGAATAGCCCCCAAGCAGTACACGCACACAGAGTGCCCATCAGTCAAAGACATTTTGTTGTTGCATTCAACACACTTTTTAAAGCCCGAAGGCCTGTGTTCCTTAGAATCCTTAGACATGCTGTGTAAATGAGCCTCTAACTAAAAAAGGCCTAGTAACCGACGGGAACAAAAACTACATGGAGGACTAGGTCCTCTAATTTAAAAGGCAGGATAACACCACTACCAGACATGGCAAAACAGTAAATAAGCTAACAAGTATACAGGAAGCACAAAACAAAAAGACCATACAGAAACAATGTGGAGGTCTAGGTTCTCTAACTGAAATGGGCCTAGCCCGTGGGAAGAAAGGGAGCGAACGGAATACCAAAAATGGCCAATGAAAAGGCCACACAACCAGCAAGAGAGACACACACAGTAGCTATGAAAATAGCTTTTTTTTTTTTGAGCAACAAATAGCCAAAAATTAAGAAAAAAGTATACTTAATCATGGCCAAAAGTGAGACCATGTCTGAGCGTAATGAGTAGCAAACGAGATCTGGGGAATGGACCTGTTGCATGATGGGAATACCTCTTTGCCACGAGCCAATTGAAGACTTTGTGCTAGAGTATGGCCGAGTCAGAGCCGAGGTTCAGCTCCGAACCCAAGTGTAAGAATGTAAGGCGAGATTGGACTACATGACATCTTTTATTTTACATTGTACAGCACAAACACTAATAGACATCTGTTAAGTAAAGCAATACAGTCTAACAATGAAAACAGACTTAGCATTAAAACTTCTCTGCCCTTGAAACTCACATTCATTGAAACAGCATTGAAACCCACATTCAAAGAAAATGCAAAACTCATCTAAATAATTCCATATTAAAGAGATCTGTAACTAATGAAGAGGTTGCTATTAGCAAACAACTTTATATTTCATTATTTCATCTACAAATAAAGTGCCTGTTACCCTTGAAGAATAAATTGCCTGTGTTACATTAAAAAAACTGATAAGCTAATAATACTGCAATATAGAATGGATGGCAAACTGATAACAGGTTCATAGTTACTAGGTGATAACAGGTTCATAGTTACTAGGTATCTCCACCAAATAGGACATTCGCAGGATTGCAGCATCCACCCCCTTTAAAAGTACAACACAGTACAGTATCAGCAATCCATCTACATACTGTGGGAGTAGAACCCACAGCCTTCTGGATCAAAAGCAGGTATACTACCTGTTGTGCTACTAACAACATGAACAGGCTTGGTATAAGTAGCACTAAATGTCTCTCCCCCTGAAGAACTATGCAGCACAAGAAATCTGGAAAAAGCCAAAATGTATTGGGGGGAGGGGGCAAAGGCCCAAAACCAGGGACACATTTTAAACATTGCTTGTATAATCTTAGAAAGTTGCTAGAATAAAATGTTTTGTGTTACCATGCATTTCCTGAAAGATAGGAAGACTGAAACTTAAATGGTTATCATTATTTAGTGAATTCAGTTCTCACTGATTTGCCAGAAAACCACAAATTTTAAGAGGAACAGACCAAAAGTACGAGCCAAACATTCTGTGAAACTTTGGACAGTTGAGAAACTCCTTGAATCATTAGTGATGGTATGGGTAGAGATTTTAGGCTCTTGCTCTTTGTACATAAGGTACAGGGCTTGAGTCTGTGTAACCCCAACTACCAGTTACCCCCAGCTGGGGCATTTCACACACACACACACACACACACACACACACACACACACACACACACACACACACACACACACACACACACACACACAAAGTCCTTACATTCAAATAATAGCAGCAGTACACTTGCACAAGCCCTAAAAGCTTGCACATATAAGAAACAACAATGCAAGGAACTAGTGTGTACATATAAGAAAATCAATCAGTGCAATAAATCGCAATGCAAGGAACTAACTAGGAGTCTCGAGCCCAGGAACTCCACTTTTTCTCGTACATAACATTCAAATAATAACAGCAGTTTCAAGCCCAGGAAGGAACTAGCTAGTACACTAATAAATTACACTGCAATGTAAGGAACTAACAGTCTCAAGCCCAGGAACTCCACTTTCTCTTGTACATAACGGAACTAGCTTGTACTGTTACCGTACATATAAGAAATCAATCAATGCAGTGCACTTCACTTGAATTAAGTAACAGCATAATAAATCACACTTCAATGCAGCAAGAAAGACCTAAGAATTAAGTAACAGTCTTTTTATTTCCCTTACCTAGAGAAGCTGGGAGAAGAAAGTGCTGTGCGCACTCTCTGAATAAAAAACTGCAGACCCGTAAAGTTAAATTTAGTAGTACTGGCACTGGCTCGGCAGCTGAATTCTGACAGGCTGTCTGTCTGCCTCGTGCTGATGTCATCACTCAGGCTGAACAGTCAAAAAAAAAAAAAAAAACCCCTGGGAAATTTGGAAATTAAAGGGGTCACTCAGGAATTTGTGGCACCTCAATATTTTGCCCTCAAAACCGGTATTTACCGAAGAATTGGGTATGGCTGAAAGGATAACCAGTTGTCGGTGAAAAGGTTAATGCAGTAGATTTGTTGGCAAAGAATGAAGTATTTTGTACTGTCCTAATCAATGGTAAACCCACAGAGCTCAAAGTAGACAGTGGTTCAAAGTGCAATGTGATGTCAGCAGAAACATTTGCTAAAGTGAGGGCTGGTGAGCAACTTAATTTGTGCAATTGTGTGAAGCTTGTTGCTTACAGAGGTGAAGAGATTCAAACTGAAAGTTCAATAGTGCTTTCACGCTATTTGGCTGGCAACAGTTACAGCTTGCAATTTTATGTAGTCTGAAGACCTGTGCAGTCATTATTAGGTCTCAGAGGCAGTTTAAGAATGAAACTGCTTTCTTTTACCAAAGAAGTACATCATGTAAGCACGTGTCCCATTTCCAGCTTTACTGATGGTATTTTCTCAGAGTATGCTGATGTTTTCGACAACAAGCTAGGCAAATTTCCATTTGTGTACTCCTTGAAAATAGACCCAGATGTCAGTCCAGTGGTCAGACCAGCAAGAAGAGTTCCAATAGCTATGCAGGACAAAGTCAAGGTCCAGTTAGACAAAATGGTGCAGCAAGGTGTGAATTGTCCAGGCACAAAACCAACTGAGTGGGTGTTTTCCTTGGTAGCTGCTCATAGGAAAAATTCAGATGAAATCAGAATATGCATTGACCCAAGAGACTTGAACAAGGCATTAAAAAAACCTCATCATCCTATGCGTACATTCGAGGAGATTGCAACCCTCATGCCAAATGCCACTGTTTTTTTCTGTCTTAGATGCAAAGAGTTCATTCTAGCATGTAATCCTTGATTGCAAATCTTCACTACTGACTACATTCAGTACCCCATTTGGTAGATACAGCCTCCTCAGGATGCCTTTTGGAATAAATTCTGCCAGTGAAGTCTTTCAGCGTGCAATGGAGCAAATTTTTTTCAGGTTACCCGTGTATAATAACAGTTGATGACTTGCTGGTTGGACGTAACAGTGACGTAGAGCATGACAGAAACCTCAGGAAAGTTGTGGACAGAGTGCGTGAAGTGAATTTAAAGCTCAATCCTCTGAACTGCAAATTCAGACTACCAGAAGTTTCTTATGTAAATCACTTACAGTACAGGCTTACGACCAGATCCTTCTAAACAAGCAACCATTCTTGAGATGCCAGCTCCAGACAATGTCCATGTCCTACAGCATTTTTTTGGTATGGTTAACTATTTGGGCAAATTTATCCCTGACTTTAATGAGTTGATAGCACCTTTGAGAGAGGTGACACACAAAAATATTTCCTGGTCATGGTCAGAACAACACGAGAGAGCATTTGATAAACTCAAACAGCAAATTGCTATCCCTCCTACATTAAAATACTATGACGTCCACAAACCAGTAGTTCTTTCCTGTGATACTTCAAAGTTCAGTCTTGGTGCAGTTATTCTTCAAGAAGGCAGACCTGTTGCCTATGCATCTAGAACTCTTACCCAAACTGAGATGCAATATGCCCAAATTGAGAAGGAACTTTTGGCAATTGTGTTCGCATGTTCGAAGTTCCATGATTATATTTATGGCCGAGATATCCAGATAGAAACTGACCATCAACCTCTACTCACTATTTTAAAGAAGCCTACGCATTTTGCTCCAGCAAGACTACAAAGAATGATGCTCAAATTGTAAAAGTATAATTTCAAAAAGGTCTACATAAGGGGTAAACTTCTTTATCTGGCTGATACCTTACCCAGATCACCCAGAAATACCACGGAACAGCTTAATGCAGAGGATTTTGACTTTGATGTCATGGAAGTGCATAATTTTTCTACCATGAGACTTGATGAACTAAGAGATCATACAAAGACTGATCCAATTTTGCAAAAGCTCACCCACTTCATCAGTACAGAATGGCAAGTGCAACCCTACTTTCCATACAGAGATGAGATGCTGATGGAAGATGGTATAATTTCCAAAGGTCCAAAAATTGTTGTTCCTACTTTCTTACAATGTGAATACATTCAGATTTTACATTATGGTCATCCAGGTTCCAATTCTACCAAAAGAAGGGCAAGAGAACTAGTATTTTGGCCTTCTCTAGCAAAAGACATTGATAAAGTACTTTCTTCTTGTTCAGTGTGCAAAAGTACTAAGCCACATTTGCAAAAAGAGCCACTTCAGCTAAGCCAAATTCCTGAACTACCTTGGTCAATAGTAGCAATTGACATATCTGAGTGGCACAGTCAACATTACAAAGTGTTGGTAGACTCTTAATCAAACTGGTTTGAGATCAATTTGCTACCTAACCTAACATATAGTGCTGTTATTACTAAGATGAAACATCATTTCTCAGTCCGTCATAGTCCACATAAAGTTATTTCTGACAATAGTTCTCAGTTTACCAGTCAATTGTTTCAGAGGTTTGCTAAAGAGTGGGACTTTATCTATACTACCTAGCAGTCCTGAATATCCACAGTCAAACGGCCTTGCTGAACATACAGTACAGAGTGCAAAGCAATTACTGGGGAGGTCAAAGCATGAAAACACGGTATCTTCTTGAATTAACTCAGTATCAGAAATATACCTCGTGACAACCTACTTGGCTCACCTGCTCAGAGACTTCTATCTAGGCAAACCAGAACAACCTTGCCTATCGGTTCTAGTTTGTTGGTGCCTAATGCTAAAAACAACAGAGCAATCAAAGCCCAACTTTTTAAGAAGACGACTTCTCAGATGTCCAGCTATGATAAAATGAGCATATTTCTTCATTAGTTAAAAGAAGGAGAGACAGTGAGGATGCAAACAGCAAAAGAATTTGATCAAATTGGTCAAGTGAGAGATATATGTGCTGAGCTGAGATCCTACATAGTGGGATCTGAGGGGATTCAGACTCTAGATCTCAGGGAACCCTAACAATGTTCATACCAAAGAACATGTCGCAGTATCCATTCCCGTTCCTGATGATGTCCTAGATGTCCCCAAATTTGAACATTCCTTAAAGACAGTCCCCGTTGCTAGATCCAATTCTGACTTTTATGTTACATGATCGGGTCTTATTTCTAGACCTAGGTAAAATACACAGCAACCTGGACATAATTGTTTTATATGTGTCTAACATTGTATAATTGCATGTCAGATAATTAGTTCTGTATAACTGCATGTCAAAAGATCATTTCTGTAAATTGCATGTCATTGAATACTGTCATTTCATATATGGACTATTTCTCAAAGAGGGAGGATCAGAGGGTGTGTATGTACCTTTAAGAAGCACTTCTAGATGTAAGTATGCGCATGTAGATACTGACCACGTGCAGCTAGCAGTGCCATTTTGAGAGAACAGAATGTTAACATGTACAAGTGTGGTAGTCAGTCTGTTTATAAGTTTATTTAAGTTTAAGTTATAAAGCCTAATTTCTGATGTATTTGTGTGTAATAAAGCTGCCTGAACTGAACTCACAAATCTTCATCTGTTTTATCCTGACCTGATGAGCGACACATACTTAATGCAATTCCCACAATAAAATGAGTTTCAATATGATCCAAGGCAAAAGTAAGCTAACATAATCCTTTCCACGAACTTTGAACTCTACCAACACTTAAGCCCACTGATAAAACTATTTACTTAGAATTTTAACTCAAAAACAACCATCAATACATAAAAATAAATATAAATGTTCAACCAAATTATGTATAGTTCACTTAGCCTATCAGGTAGATTAATGCCTAAGAGATATCAAAATAACAACTAAAGGCGAAATCATGCAAGGTGCCCCATATTATGCACCAGTCACTTCCTTACCTATTATAAGTACAGGATAACTCACTGTTTTTAATAATGTAATTACTTACATCTCTGCAATGTATTATTCTCTATAACAGCCTAAAAACCGTGCTGGGAGACCCAAAAATGTCTTTAATCCACTTGGAAAATACATCATTAAGTGCAGTGGATAACACATATGAAACTTTAAATCTCTCAGTTTGCACTCCCTCAGAGAAGCCAAAAATTGTGCTGTCGGATGTAAAGTATGGGCAGTGTAGTCATTACAAAAATAACCTGCTTCTCTCTAGTCTTTAACAGTCTGTCTGGATACCAAACTTAATGACATCATTTGATCCTTTAGCTTACACTTCGAATAACACCATCATGTGCCTGAATACTTTATAGTAGCTGCAAAACCACGAACATAAAAACTAAATGTTCTTTCTCTACATTTAAATGGTAAACATGTAACAGAGTCCAACCAGTCAATTTATTTAGTACACAGGCCAGAAAATTCTGCCCTTCTTCTTTCTTGGAAACACTAAACATACATGTATTTTTCTGTTGAACTTTATCTTCGTAACCTTCTTTTTTTATTTGATCATCTCTAATTCTAATAAAAACTAAACATACTGCTCTGCTAAGGCCTTGTTTGCTTTATGCAGCATGCACAACTTAAGCCTCTCTCTCCTTGGCCTCCATGACATAATCATTCAGCTTAGCACTGATTCTCACTATTCCTCCCTCAAAGATTGTCATCAGTGTCTTCCAAGGCATATTTTGAGGTCCATCCAACTGCACATTTTCTCCGAATGTCTTCCAAGGATGTGACTACCTTGCCAGCATTCTTCACGTTTTCAACAAATCATTTCCAGCAATACTGATAAACTGATACGCTCATTAATTAATGCAACATTTTTCATTTTTACTAATTTTAATCATCAATAATGCTACTAAATGTGAAAAGACAAAATGCAACTATAACTGGCTTTCAAACTATTACAAATCTACCAAAAAATCAAATCTTGGGGAACACATCTTTTCTCCATTGCATCACTTTGCCATATGTGGTAAATCTACCCTTCTACTAATTACATATGTGTAACAATTTGGTTTTAAGAGTATGGCAAACAAATGTTCATGCCTTTGATTTTATTCAGCAATTGGAACACCCAGTTAAACTACCACACTGAAGAGGCACAGGCCAGAACTACAATAACTGGCTTACCAGCAAAATATTCACTTCACTCCATGTTCAGTGCCTTCAAATGTACTTTGTCCACAGTAACAGCTACTGTGGCTATAAGAACTAATATACACACAAATGTGAGTGTGCGCCCGCATACACACACACGCGCGTGGACACAGACTGCCACTTCCTGGCAAACCAAATCCACAGCTACTATTTACCTCTAATGTAAGACAACCATCATAAAACCCTTTGGAAGACATTTAACTCTCTGAGATGTGGATGCCCAGTTAAAAGCATTCAAAACAGTGTAGATGAAGTCTTATATGAGAGTGAGGCTATGCTCTAAAAGATGGTTATATTAAAAGTTCTCCATTCCAGATTTTGGCATGCTTTTTGGTATCTGATGCTGAAAGTTGTACAAATTTAGGCCACCTAGAGATTGATTTGATTTCTACAAATGTAAGATCAAGCTTGTGACAGGCCTGCTGCATTTTGAACAAAAGTAATATACATTTCCTGCTACGTTTTATCTTCCCACACAACTAATCTGTGTTCAGACCTCTCAACCAATCAGGGACAAATCTGAACAGAATCAGGGAAAAGTCAAGAAAATATCAGGGACAATCAGAGACACTTTTAAAATATTAGTGCTATTAAGTTGAAACATTGAGAGAATCAAAGCATATGAATTAATTCACCTTTTCTGAAGCAAAAGAAGTGTATAACCCTTAATTATTGTCATTATTCATTAAGTGTAATTCACCACCTTTCTGCCCAAAGTCACTAGTTTTAGGAGGGATTCAGAGGGACGGAGCTAAAATTTGAGTCAAAATCAGGGACGTCCCTGAAAATTAGGAACAGTTGAGAGGTATATCTGTGTTTGATGAAAACAGATTGACATACAGAGTTTGTACATTTTCATCTTCTTACGCTATTCCTCTCTTTACAGATGTACACAGTTCAAACATTTTAAACAGTAGCTTCATAGATCTCTCCTTTTTTAAAATATAAACAAGATTTCTTGTGAGACCCTCAAGAAATAAATAGTGAAGGTTGAAAATGCAGAACACAGAAAAGAAATGTTGGTCAACTTGACTGGATAAACCATCTGCAATGGCATTAAGATGCTACTTCTGCGTCGGGTAGTCATGTTATATGACTGCATTGCTAAACTCAATTTAAGAAGCCTTCCATTGTTGCCACTCACCCTCTCTAATCTTGTTAAAATGTTGTGGTATGCAATTACTCCAACTTTTCTATGAAAAGGGTAGGACTAATGCTTCTGAAGAGCACAGGCAATGCCTAAATATTCTTCTAAATGGCTGCACAAGATTTCTGTAAGTACTTCTCATTGGAGAAAACATTTCTCATTGGAATCCCACTATGTTGAAAACCTCCACTAGAGAAGTTGCCATTTTTTCTGCCTCAATATAGGACAAAGCCAATGCCTCAAGGTACCTGACTGCATAGTCCACTGCAGCTGATATAAGCTTTTTTATGGTTTGTGGAGTACTGAGAGGCCTATACATGGACACTGCCTGAAATGGTTCTTGAATCACCAGCAATGGCACCATAGCTGCCTTACCTTTGTTCCATGCTTGCTAACCAGTTTGGCACAGTTCACATCTCATGCAATTTTACATAGTTTGCAATCTTTGACCAGTAAAAATTCTGCATATACCTTTTCACCGTATGCTTTACATCTATGCGTTCAATTAAAAGTGAACATTGTAAGCTATGGCTGCACCTCTTCTCTCTAGCCTTCTGGAGTCTGTGCTTCACACAATAATCCTTTATCCCAGGACACACAGCTGCCTTACCCTTGAGGATCTGCAGACATTTTGGATTCTTACTTCAAGTTCTGCAGGGTTGGATTTGAGAGCTGTACCTTTCTCAGCTCTTCTTTTTGTGATGATTCTCAGTTCTACTACCTCCAAAGGAAGATTACCATCTGATAAATTTCATTTTCACACACAACTGAGATGCTTTAGAGCAACACAGAATCATACAATTTAATACAGATTGTCGTTTAGTAGTTCACAGACATTTTAAACTTGTTATGCTATAGGTCTGTTTATAGAGGTGCAACAAATTCACAATGTAGCTCATTCAATGCCATCTCCTCTAATAGCAGGCCAGACAGCTTTTGCTTTCTGCAAGTGCTTGCACATCTCAAAGCCTTGTGGTTGTAATGACATCCACCATGAACAGTGCTTCCCTTGACATGATGTCAAAATGGCAGGTATGAAGGGAGGAAGACTATTGTCTTCCAACATAACACTATATTTTTCTATATGAATCTGCAAATTGCATCTTCAAAAAGCACTCAACTTGTCCATTCTTAAGTTTGGATTCCAACCCTCTAAGCAGTATTAGCACAACTCAGAGCTGTAGTACAATGCAAGGCACATTCCTGTCCAATGTACCACCTTCTTTAAGTAAAGGACTGCTAGATATGGCCCTGACCAAGATGAGCTGCAGCTTAAGTCAGTTCTGTTACTTAATTTTAAAACCTTTGAGGTTTTGTTGTGATTAAAACCTGCAAATGCGTACTGGCAGGCCTTATCTACCCTGACTGGAAACACTGGTGTGTTATTTGTCACTCTGCATTCCAGAATTCTCATGTGTAGCCTGGTCAGTATTACCATGGAGATACAGACTTGTCAATCAATCCAGTCAGCACAGAAGTATCCTCGTAGGTAGTATATAATCAAAAGTACATGAGACCAGGTCTAAGATTCTCCTTTGTTTCTGGAGTGGTAAGAAAATGGACTGCTGGCAAGAGTCTACAAAGTAGCTCAGAAACTGAGGATATCTGGATGGTGTTACCTGCGATTTCTTAAACCTGAATGCATCTAACATATTCAGGAAAAACGGCAATAGAATTATAAAGTCTGACTTGGCCATCATAAGCCAATTGTCCATGTAAAAGAATTTATTGAATCCTTGTCTGGGTAGTGGACAGCAACCACAGACATGAAAACTATGCCCAAAAAGGGGAGTGCGTAAAACTGAAAGCTCCTCTTTCAGTTCCTAAAACAGTGAAACTTGCAGTGAACTTTTTTATTCTGAAGGGCAGATAGAGAATGTGGAGGTCCGTGGAGACTGCTACAACAGAAAAAAAAATCAACTAAACAGATACCAGGTAACAAACAACACATGACCACACAATATTGAGCTGTATTCTACAGTGGCAAAGAGTGATTAGGAACATGAAAGAAACCGAAGTGCCACTGATTTTACATGCCATCATCAGAGGCATGATGACATCAGGGGTGCCACCAAGACTATTGAAAATATGACACCAGATACCAATGCCTAAATTGGGGGTCAACTTCCCTGGATAAGGATCTGCTGCAAATGACTCCCTGAAATAAGACGGTCTATCTGTTTGGACCATGCCTTCCTCCCTATCCACCTTTGGATTTGAGAAGACTGGATTTCTGAAGGTTAAGTTGCATATGGTTGTGTAATAACGATCCATACATATATGAAATCAGAATTTCTAACTGCAAATTTCTAATCCTGCATCTGAGTGAACTGATTACAAATCTGATTAGTAAACTGTCACTGTCAGCTCACAACCTTGCATCTGAGTGAACTGATTACACCCAGTAATAACTGTCAGCTCACAACCTTGCATCTGAGTGAATCTGATTAGGCCTAGTAACTTTTAGCATCAAATGTTCTAAGTGGTAGTAGAAATAGGGTGGATAAGGTCCACTACTTTCTAATGTTTTACCCTGAAAGAAAACATGAATATGCAGCATCTTTTTTCAGTAGAATTTCACTACGTGTTAATGCTCAGTTGTTGCATGTGGACTTTGAGTGTGGACTTTGTTCTTTCCATGTATCCAGGTATCTTTTCTTTAGGTGTTCTGATATCCTCTTACCTCTCAGAGATTTACTAGTTGAAATGGCTACCCCAAACTTTTAAAGTACATCTCAGGGCCTCAAAGATTATAGCCAAAACAATGGGGCCATTCAGCACAGAGTCCTTGTCCCAGCTTTTTTACAAGCTTCCCAAAGCTACTGTCACTATTACTGGCAGCTGCTACAAGTATGTGTCAAGGTATGTCCCTCTCTGCCCCATCCCCACAGCAGTACATAAAATATGTAAAACAGTTCAACTCTTCACTCAGAGACATAGTTTGCATTTTTAGAATTGCACGCAAACCTCAAACATGTAGCTCCCCCCAACAAATGTAGAAAACATAAAATTAGACAACCAAGCATTCTGAAAAAGAACGAACTATTAACAAAGTACATAACCATAAAACATGATGAATATGTAGACTCAGAGAAGAAATCTTGCACATACCATTGCAGAAAATAAATGACTTATTTTTATGTTTACTGTGGTGTGCACTGCATGCACCTGGTTATACCTATGTCTCCAGTGTGATATTTGTCGCGTGACATAATACGAGATATTGACTGATGCAATATCAGTTAGTATCTGACTTTACCCAAACTAATATCACTGCTCATGAGGTATAAGTTATAAGCAGGACACTTATTGATCAAAGTGTGGTACCTGGTAAGAAGGGCAGAAAAAGCTGCTGGGACAAAAAATATTTTTCTTTCTAGATCAGATGACACGGACTGAGACTTCTCATCTGTAACATTAAAATCCAGACTCAATCTGTTGCCCATGTGCTAAAGTACTGTTCTTGGCTGATGGAATGATAACTGACTTAACCCTTTCTACTGGGAGAACACTATGGGTTCCATCCTGTAGTCTGTCATAATACTGCTGTTGTTAGCCTAGTGGTCAATCGTCAATCGGGTTAAACTGAGCAGTGTCAGGGAGAATTAATGCATACAAGTACACATTCGTAAATATCTCAACTACATAGACAACAAGTGCAGGATGGGGAAGGGGGAGGGTATTACAGAAAATGGCCCAATCAGCTTTGCAGTATGAAGGGTATAGAGCCAGCTACCCAGCTCTTACTCATAAGCAAGACTAAATAAGACAGAGCAGAGCAGAGCAGACTGGTGGATTTAGGGGTGGGGAGACAACAGGTCAGTGCAGGGGGCTGCAAAGAAATGTAAAATGTTTTTTTATTTTATTTGACTCATAGCAAAAGCTGTCGTTGCAGGGCTGGCGAATTGTGATTCACTTTGTGTCTCTCTGTACGTATGACACTGTATCACTTTGTGTAGCAGTATCAAAATCCCATCAGTATGGAGGTTCTTATGTCTAGTGTTTATCAAAAGCTACTGTGGGCTACAGCAATTAATAAAGAACTGAGGAACATACTCAAACATCAAAAGTACAGCTGTGTACACTTACCATAAATGTAGATGTTCTGAGTGTATTCACTGTTGCAGTCATTACATTAGGGTAATCTGCTGGCAGGTTGCCCTCAGTCGGCCTGATTAACAAAGTCTTGGGTCCTGCGTCAGTTGCTGTCCCTTCTTCCATAACATTAGGTCGTCAGGGGTATAAAACATGCAGCCGATGCCATTACATCAGTTTTTCTTGCCCCAGATGTCAGGTGCCCCCCAAATGGGGAGCCAAATATTTAAGTAATTAAAAACACAAAAATACCTCCAAACAAAAGCAAATACACCAAAAAGTCTTTTAAGCATAGTAAAGGAAAGTAGAGGTATAGTAAGAGAAAAACAGAGGGTTGGAGGGAGGGTAACCAGGACGGCAACAGTGAATACACTCAAACATCTACATTTACGGTAAGTGTACACAACTGTACTATGTTCTTCATGTTTCACTGTTGCAGTCATTACATTTGGATAAATTCTCAAAGCTATGGTTAGGAGGATGGATGTATACAGCATTTGGACCAGCTATAAGGACCTGCAGGACAGCAGTGGCAAAGCCAGCTCTGGGTTTAGAGAAGAAAGGTAAACGGTAATGTTTGGTGAATGTATGAACTGAGCTCCAGGTAGCAGCTTCTAGAATGTCTCTGGTAGGAACACCTCTGAGAAAGACTGTAGAAGTAGATGCAGCCCTGGTGGAATGAGATCTGATCCCCTGGGGGATCATTTTACCATAGTGCATATAGCAGAAACAAATACAATGGCTTATCCATTTGGAAATAGTCTGATTTGAAATAGCCTTTCCCTCTGCCCCTGCAGCAAATGCCACCAGTAGTTGTTCAGATTTTCTTAGAGATTTTTGTCCTGTTTAAGTAAAATCTAAGTTGTCTGTGTACATCCAATGAATGCAGAATTTGCTCCCCCTTGTTCTGTGGATTGGGAAAGAAAGTTGGCAAATGAATGGTCTGAGTAAAAACCACATTGGACACCACCTTAGGCATGAAGGATGGATTGGTCCTGAGAGACACCCTATCCGCATGAAAAATAATGAAAGGCTCCACTGCCATAAGGGCCTGTAATTCAGAAATCCTTCTAGCTGAAGTGACAGCTAAAAGGAAAGCTGTTTTCCAGGGGAGAAATTTTAAGTCTGCAGTAGCAGCTGGCTCGAAAGGAGGGCGAGTGAGTTTTTCCAATACAAAATTGAGGTTCCAGGCAGGGGTTGGAGCTCTCCTGGGTGGTCTTATGTTTTTGGCCCCTCTGAGATACTGCTTTAGTACAGGATGAAAGAAGAGGAGAGGTTCTGCATTGTAATGAGCTAAAATGGCTGAGGAATGGATTGGTATCGAAGAAAAGGACAGGCCCTTGTGAAGCATCTCAGTTAAGTATTGTAAAATTTGAGGAATATTGGGCACTGCTGTGCTTATCCCTTGTGATTGATTCCAGGCACAGAATCTTTTCCATTTGTCAACATAAGATTTTCTAGTACTAGGCCTTCTTGCCTCCAAAATGACATCCATCACAGGTTTGCTGAAGGATGCTAAGGGTGAATTTAGGTGATTAACCACGCTGCAAGATTCAAAGTTTGGAGTTGAGTGTGCAGAATTTGGTTGTTCTGCTGAGACAGTAAGTAAGGTGACTGAGGCAGGTGCCACGGTGGAAGGCGTGACACATTGTGCAGGAGTGGGTATCAGTGTTGGTGAGGTCAGTCTGGAGCAATCAAAATCATTTTTGGCTTGTCCTGTTTGACTTTTAGTAGAACTTTGGAGAGCAGAGGCAGAGGGGGAAAAGCATAGACTGATAGGTTTTTCTAGCTGAATGATAGAGCATCCACTTTCCAGGCTTTTTTTGTGATGAGTTCTTGTGCAGAATTTGACCAACTGATAGTTCTGGGGTGAGGCAAAAAGATCTATGTCTGGACTCTCCCATTTGCATGTCAACATGTTGAAAATCCATGGTTCCAGTTTCCATTCATGTGGCTCCATGAGATTTCTGCTTAGTTCGTCTGCCAGAGTATTCAGTTTTCCTGGCAGGAATTGAGCTTGTAGTTGTATTTGATAGGTCAAGGCCGTGTTCCACAATGCCATGGCTAGTCTGCACAGAGGGTAGGAGTGTGTACCCCCCTGCTTGTTTATGTACCACATAACTGTGGTGTTGTCTGTCTTTATCATTAATTGTCCTGGAAGAAGGTAGTCCTTGAAGGCTGTCAGTGCATTCTGTACAGCTAGCACCTCTTTTTGATTAATATGAAGGTGCATTTGATTTGGGCTCCATTTGGCCTGAATGCACTTCCCTGCCAGATGAGCCCCCCAAGCATAGTCTGATGCGTCTGTAGTTAGGGTTTGGGCAGCAGGGGGTGGAGTGAATGGCAGTCCCTTGTTTTGGTGGCAGGCCTTTGCCCACCACAGGAACTCCAGTTGCAGGCAAAGTATGATAGGAATCATTGTTTCCAAGCTGTGACAATGTTGACTCCATAAACTTTTTAAGTACCACTGAAGTTTCCTCATATGCAGTCTTGCATATGGAATTAGAAGAATGCAGGAGGCCATGAACCCCAAGGCTTGCAGAATTTGTCTTGCAGATAGCATGGTTTTTGTGGCCACCTGTTTGAAGTAAGTTACCAAATGAATTTGCATTTCTGGCATTAGGTAAGCCATCTGGGCAGTTGTATTCAAGCTTGCACTCAGGAATGTAATTTTTTGAGAGGGTACCGGTTGTGATTTCTTTTCATTTATGGTATACCCCAGACAAGTCAGAACCCTTTTTACAAACGCCAGATGTTTTAGAAGAATGTCCCTGTTTTCTGCCTGAATTAGACAATCGTCCACGTATGGATATATCTGAATATTTCTTTGCCTGTAAAATGCAATTACTGGAGCCAGGCACTTTGTGAAGACCCTGGGTGGAGTAGAAAAGCCAAAGGGCAGTGCAGAGAACTGGAAATGCAAGTAGCCTGCTTTGAAGTGGAGGTATTTTCTGCAAGATTCCCTGATTGGGATATGCAGGTAAGCCTCTTTTATGTCTAGAGTTACCAACCAGGCATCTTTGCCTAGCATAGGAAGTAACTGTTGAAGAGTCAGCATCTTGAATTTTGGAATGTCCAGAAATGTGTTTAGAGTAGATAAGTCCAGAATTGGATGCCATGATTTGTCTTTTCTGGGTACCAGGAAAAGTCTTGAATAGAAGCCTTGCCCCTTTTCCTCTTCTGGTACTGGCTGAATAGCTCCCATGTTCATGAGGGACAGTACTTGTTTCTGGGCCTCTGCCCACTGATTTGGGGGCAAGTCTGGTCATCCGTTTGGGATTGGCAACATGTGGAAATGAAATCTGTATCCCTGGGATACTATATTTAAAACCCATTTGTCCTGGGTTATAAATTGCCAGTTTCTTGCATGAAGTGCCAGTTTTCCCCCCAAAGGGGCAACTAAAAGGTAAGTGCTTGGTAAGTGTAAAGGGAAGTCATTGAGACTGCTTACCATAGAGAGGTGCCTTGTTGTTTCCAGATTTGGATGAGGAAGCACCCCATTGTTTTGTTCTAAAAGTTCCTTATGAATGAAACCTGGAGCCTTTGGAATGCCTGGGTTTGACTTGAGTGGCTCTCGAAGGAACTGGAAAGGACCAGTTCTTAGTAGGCCAGTGCCTACTAAATCTTGGCGGTTGTACTTGTAAGAAATCTTTCACAGTTTGCATAGATTTAGCTTTATCTTCCATTTTTTAAAAACTTCTTCTGCCTTATTACCAAAGAGACGGTCCTGTTGTGAAGAAGCATCAACAATTTTGCTTTAACATGATCAGGCAGATTTTGCTCTTTGAGCCAAGCATGCCTTCTTAGCACAGACCCAGCTACAGCAGCCCTGCAAGAGGCCTCTAAAGAATCAAAACCACATTGCAAATTATGTTTTCTAACTTGTTCAGCTGAATGCAATAAATCCTGTAAAACTTTATTTTCCACACAGTCAGAAATTAACATAATTTTCTGTTTAAGCAGTCCCATGATATGCTGTTGATATTTAAGCATATGAAATGGACAGTTTAAAGCCCTGATTGCCAAGGTTGCAGAAGTGTAAACCTTCTTACCCCATCTATCCAGCGCCCTGGAATCTCAATCAGAAGGAGTAGGATTTTTAGCAGTAGAGGCCTTAATGCCCTTAGGACCCTGAGAAATGGTTTCAGGATCTGCAATAGGATTTTTGAAAAGGAATTTGTGGGAGTCAGGAACCCTGTAGTATCTGTCTGGCTTACAAGGAGCCAGAGGGCAAAGAATCAGGAGCCGTACTAGATTCTGAAAAAACATCATCAACTATGTCTAGAACAGGAGGTATAGCCAAAGGCCTATGCCGAGGAAGAAGAAAATCCCTGCAAAGAAGTCCTGACTTTCCCAGTGGAAATGTTCCCTTAAGGTATGTAAAGTTTCCCCAAAACAAAAATCCTGAGGGGGAGAA